>NC_081405.1:660367935-660667935 GCF_030272615.1 Cryptomeria japonica | reverse complement strand
GTCTTTCTTGAAAAATTGGAATTGTATTGCATGATAAGTTGTTTTTGGATTCAATTGTGTACAATATTTTTGCATCAACATTTTGGATCACACTCTGTGGTCCATCATTGGGATTAAGAGAGTCGAAGGAATATTTTTAATGATTCCTTTGGCTCTCTCCATCTTGATGATGGATCAGAGAGTGTGATCTGAAACGTTGATGCAAAAATATTTTACACAATTGAATCTAGAAACAATTTATCTTGATATTATGGATTGTGGAAATCTCTTATCACTAATTGTAATACATGGCAGCTAGAAGGAGATATATGGAGGTTGTCTTATCAGCTAATATATTTTTCTTTGTAATCTTCACAAATATAGCAAATAGAAATAAGGCATTGTAAGGAGAACCTTATTTAACAATCAAGAAAGGTTGTTCATTAAACCTTGGCATGCTATATTTGATCCTATGGAGGAGATCCCATGTCTTGGATTCCAATTTGGGTTTGTCTTTTTAGATTACCCATAGAATTTTGGAGATTTGGCATTCTTCATTCAATAGAAATAGTTCTTGGAAACTTGTTGGCTCTTCTAATAAAAAACATGAGAGAAATAGGTAACTACTTATGCCAATGTCTTTGTAGAGATTGATCTCAATAATCCTTTTTTTGTTTCAATAGAGATTACGTTGGGAAATATGATTTGGATTTAACATGTGGACTATGAGGCTCTTCCTTTTAGTCATCATCTATGTCATGATTATGAGCATCTTCAAAGAAATTTCCCAATATGAGTTTTTAAGGCTCTTTCTTCTCAAAAAGGTGTTTATATGGTGAAAGAAAGCCTTAGTTCATATTGAAAGGTTTGACTCAAATGGGTTTATTCTTGTGTGGTCTTGAAATAGAGGAAGGCATAATATGCATATGAAAAAGGATTTTTGCAAGTGGAATTCATATAATTGATTTGTTAAATATGCTAGAGAATTTTGGAGATCTTGATTCTAATTTGGTTGAGAAGGCTTTAGTTAATCAAGGCTTGGTACTTCATTACTCTTCCCAACTCACACCATCATAAATCTTCTTGATCCATCTATTGTGCAAGTGTTAGATTACGAAGGGTATCGTGCAAAGCATGGGCTAATTTGATTGGTTTTCATTTGAATGATATGGTTCCAATTTTGATTGTTAATGTAGTTAAAGAACCTATAGATTATGTTGTACCTATAACCCTTCATGATATTAAAGTTAAAGATGGTGTTAGTATTAGAAATTAAAATCCTACTCTGTTAAGTCTTCAACAAAAGAATCTTGAAAAGAAGAAAAATGTTTAGGAGAAAGGGAAGTTAATAAGAGAAATATTAATTGAATTTGGAGTAATCCATACTTTATATTATTTTTTTTTATCCTTTAAAAATGATTGTTACCTCATAGGATCTTATGGGTTTGGATAACTCTCCTCATCGAAAGGCTATCTATGATCTCATCCAAATTCATAAATCTAACATTCCTTTTCTTCAAGAAATTAAAATTTCTTTGAAGGAAATATTGGATATAGTTATTTTGCTTTGAAAAGGTAGTTAATGCCAATGTATGGGTGTCCAAGGCTTTACAAGTGGATTAGATTGTTTGTGATACCCTCATCAAATTTCACCTTCCTCTTGGTTAAAATGTAAACATTATTTATCATTGACAGGTGCTTGTTTTGATTCTAGTCATGTTCACCTTATTTCCTTTTATTTACCTAGGCATTTAATGTTTATATCATGTTAGTTTCTCATACCATGTCACACATTACCTTTATAAGCAAGGCATCTCATTGTATATTTCATATTCAATCAATCATTTTATGTATCCTTAATATGCAAGCTATACTTGTCATATTCAATCAATTATTAAATATAATGATTGAGGCATTTTAGCTACCTTATTTATTTATCATTGGTAGGTGCTTAACATGATACCATGATCAGAGCTCCAGTGTTGCAAATTCCTTCCCATTTTTGAGGGCGTGTTATGGCTTGAACAATTTATTAAGCACATATTAGGGTTCTTGTTGTTGCTTCTAGATTAGTTTGTGTGTCTTTATTTGCATAACTATTTTGGATCACATTATGTGATCCATCATTAGGATGATCCTAATATCTCATATAGAAAAAATTAGGTTTCAACGACCTCATGGTTGAATCTAGGGCATCAGGGAAAGTTAGGTTTGCCTTTTGTTTCATTAATTTTTGTTATGTTTTGTTTGATCTACAAAGGTTTCAAGTAGGTTTTTAGTTGTTATTTTTAGGGGTAGCTAAAATTTTGGGGCACTTAAATGGGTCAATTCTAACTCTGCCATTACCTCTAGAAGGCCCAAGAATGTAAGAATCGATAGTCATATCATAAAAAATGGACTTTTTTTAGGGGCATTAGACGTTTTTTGTCATTATGACGTGGTTGTATAGATTTGTGCCTAGTCATACGATTCATATTGTTGAGGTCTTGTTCGTGTCAATAAAAAATATCTCACCATATTCCTACATTTTCTGGCTTATTTCATTTCATGTCATCATCATTTCGTCCTCCCTGCATAAGCTTGGTCTATTTGTTGTGGAATTGGAATGGTTTGTACATTCTTACATGAGCATGATGTTGCAATGTTTGTGCCCTTGGTCTCCTTGTGTTGTGCGGGATTGCAATATGGCTTAACCACCTTCTATGGATTCATTAAGTCTCGCGGTTGTATTGAGCATTAATAGGTCGATCTTTTGGTGCAACAAGATCATGTTTCTAACAAGTGGTGTCAAAGCCTAGGTCACGAGTTTAAACACCTTACTTGCATTGGGGGGATTGTTGCAAGGTGTGCACCCTTGGTCTCCTTGTATTGTGCAGCACAACACTCGAGTTTGCAACATGGCTTAACCACCTCCTGTGGATTCATTATGTCTCATGGTTATATCAGGCATTAATAGGTCGATCTTTTGGTGCAATGGTAACTGTGTTTCTAACACATGATCAAATGGTTAGTTGGTCAAATAATATATGGTACGAAGGTTTTTAAAGTGCATTTTAAACAAAAAAAATTGTGTTTCAAATGTTTGGTCATTATTTTTTTTGTTGGAAGTGCTTGAGTGCTTAACTATCTACGTTCACAATTTCATGGAGACTCAAGAGCTTAGTGCTCCAGGGAGCACCACCTTTGCCTCGCTACCCTAGAAATGTTGACACTGTTGCTGGCAAGGATTTTTCTTTTCTACCACCACCAACAACAATCACATGGACTCCCGAGGCCAACCCCTAGGTGCTAATTTTTTTTATTTTTTTTTGCAATTTGACCCTAATTGATAGAGTAGTAATAGCCTTCACATACGGAGTTGGTTTTTAAAAAATACGATGTCGTTAGAAAGCTTGTTCAATGTACTTTCTAAATGAACTAGTATTTTTTGCAAGCTCTACTATTTTAATGCCATTTTTTACTTGTTGAAGTCAGATCTTCATTTTTGTCTCTCAAGCTCATACCTTTTTTTCCACAAGCTCTCTTTTTTGTGATTCTTGCAACATCAGAAAGGTAGTGAGGAGCTCTTTCTAGCTATCCATGTGCACTTTTTCTTTTTCTAACATAGGTACATTCTATTTTAGTTCTTTCCTAATGGGTATCCTAAAGCATTACATGGACATCTTGTCACTTGGGAAGGTGTCAATTTGATAATTTAATTTTAATTTTAGATCATTTGTCAATAAATTGTTGATTCATCAAATTTTAGAGTTGTGTCAATTTAGATTTTTTCAATTATTCGTTTGTAGTAACATAATTTATTTTGTTTGCTTGTTATGATTCCCAAGATACTCCATGATCAAGAGTTTCTAATTTTTTGCACAGATGTATCTTTTCCTTTGTTGCTAAGATTGAGGGTTCTCAATTTTACTCCATAGTGTACTTCTAGTGCTTCTTTGTAGTAAGTCATCACATTATAAGGGGTTATATGGTCTCTCTTGTTAGCCTTCGTACATGGAGAAAGATTGATTGAATTTGAGTTTTCTCCTTTCTTTGTTTTTGAGAGATCATTTGTACATGGGTACCTGACATGGTCTAATAGTTGGGACCCATCTTTTCTTCTTTCATCATTTTCATAATAATTACATCTCCCTTGTTTGCACTTAAGCAGGGTTGTTAAAGTGAATATTTTCTAGTACCTAGTCAAGGTCTTGTACCTTGTAATTGCCTAGTGAGTGGACATATTCACATGTTAAGTTAACGTAAGTCCTAGGTGGTATCCTAGAGATTAGTTATAATGAGGTCATGTTTTAACATCATTTACTTTTAGTTACATAATCTTTTAATAATTGCATTAGGCATTTAATGTTTGTATCATGTTAGTTTCTCATACTACATCACACATCACCTTTATTTAAGCAACATATATAATTGTATATTTCATATTCAATGAATCATTTCATGCATCCTTATTGTGCAAGCTATTCTTGCATTCTCTCAAGTATGGAATTTTTTTGGTCTTGCAAGAATTATGTGGGTGTTGAGGAGTCACCAATCTACTCCTACAATACTTGCAATATTATTACCAAACAAATGGCTAACCATATAAAATAGATTCTATATTCCTTGATATCACATAAGCAAGGAGGTTTTATGGTAAGGGATGTCAAAATTTAAATGGGATATTTATTGCTTTAGAAACTATCCATTCCATGGGGTATTCTAAGAAAAAGACAATGTTTATCAAGCTAGATATGTTCAAGGTATATGTTAGGATCTAATTTGGTGTTTTATTAGAATTTTTTATGTAGATTTAGATTTTTTTATAATAAATTGATTGGATTATGATCTATGACTTCATGATCCTTTTAAATTTTGATTTATAGAACTCCATCTTCATTTTTTTTGCTTCAAATGGATTGAGACAAGGTAACCTCATTTCACCATATCTTTTTATTCTTATATTTGAAGGGTTGGGAAGGTTCTCAATGTAGATGATTTTCATTGCCCGTCTTTACAATTGGCAAGTGGTGACAAATTTTGGTCCTCATTCTCATATGTCCTCATTCTCATCTTTAATTTGTAGATGATACTGCATTAATGGGTGTCACTATTATTTTTTAAGCAACCAATTTCAAGATTGATTTGGATTTATATTTTCTTTCTTAAGGTCAAGATAATTAAAAAAATTGTTTTTTGAATACCCTTTTAGACATTTGAGAAAGAATTGTTTTTATTTTGTAAATCAAGATAGGGTATGTTCCTTTGAAATAACATAGTATTTTGTTATTAATTGGTCTTCTTAATCACCTTCACTAGAAACATATTCTTGATAGGATCAAAATAAGGTTTAATCATTACCCTTTCCATTGGTTGTCTTGCCTCCTGAAATCGGAGCTACAGGCTCTTCCTATGTATAGACTTCTAGTGCTTTCTACTCCTAAGACTTTTTGAAGGAATTTAATTATTTATCTTAAAAAAATTTGGGAAGCAAATTTGGATTCTCATAATTGGATTCTTAATAGTTGGGACCAAGTTTGCATGTGAGAAAAATGAAGGCCTTGATCTTAGGCATTCTAAGTTTAATAGTCAAGCATTGACTACTAAATTTTATTTTATTTGGAGGAGGTCGATGCCCTTTCTTGATGATATGAGCCAAAGGGAGTGTATTCAATGTCTTGTGAATACCAACTCCTAAAATATGAAAGAAAAATGGTACAATATTTTCCCTTGTGGCAGAAAAATATGGAATAATTATCGTTGGCCAAAGTGTAACTTCTGTATTTAGCTTCTTATTCAAAATAAATGTCTTACTTGGGACAACATAAGAAAAAGAAGTTTCCAAGGTTCTTCCAAATATGTTCTTTGTGGGTTTGGCAAGGAGTGTGTGTCTCATCTTTTCTTCAAGTGCCCATTTTTTAAAGGCACTTGACAATAGTGGTCACATATTTGAAATTAATATTTTGTTCATGCTACTTCTTTGACTAAGTCTTGGGTAGTATATTGCTTTGGCCTCTATACAACCACTTTCTTAGAGGGTATAGGTCATATTTTTATTCTTTCGAAAATTTGGCTAGAAAGAAATCATTGGATCTTTCAAGATTATAGAGTCTTATTGGGTATACCTAACAAAAGATTTTAGATTTAATCAAATAATCTTTACTAGCTAAGTTCTTTATAAATGTAGTAATACCTCCTTCTAACAATTTAATTTTAATAAGGATTGGTGGAGTTGCGAGGGACAATGATAGGTTGTTTCATTTCTTTTTCCTTTCAACTATAGAGATTGATACTAATAACCAAACAGGGGCTTGGCTTGTCCTTGTGGCAATATAGAAAGCTTGTAAACTAGGCTAAAAAATATTATATATGTGAGACTAGTTTCATGGTTTTGGTTTCCCTTTTAAATATTGAGAAAGTTTTGAAGTATTCTTGGAGGTTTGCTTTGTCTTTGGAGAAAATTATTCATCTATCATGAAATTTTGATTTCGTCTCTTTTATTCGTGTTCCTAGAAACTAGAATGTTGGTGTTGTTTGTTTGGCTAAATGAGAATCTAATATTGGTCATGATTGGAATGTTATGGATCAAAGATCTATATCTTTAGGTCATTCTTTGCATTATATAATGCTTCCTCAATATTATTTTGGTTGAGGATTTATTTTTCTATTTATGTTTTTTAAGCTTTGGTCTTGTGATCTTCTAAGTCTTGGAGATGATGGGCATATAGTGAACCTCGTTGTCCATTTTTATTCTATAAATTTTAATTATAACTATTATTGTTGGGAAATATTTATGTAATATTTTTAGATTCAATAATTAATATAATTATCATTTTTTCCATCAAAAAGTATAGGTAAGTGACTCTATAACTTATAATGGCATTGGAGGAGTTTATCCCTTAGAAGACATCTACCTATGCAATTCAAAATGATCTTCATGTACGGGTGATGGTTATTAGAGAGAGAATTTTTTATGTAATGTGTTAGGGTGTTAGTAGTAAATATCGTATGAAATAATTCATCTCGTAAATTTTGATTTGTGTGCTTTTTTAATTACAATTGATATTATTGTTATATTTTGGTTACACCAAAACTTGTCTAGGTGTTAGTAAACTTCTAAATCACCTATATCTAGCGTGGTGGTTAATCCATGAGATAAATTCTCAAAGGTGTGGTTGTTAGTCCAATACCTCTTAATGTAATTCTAGAGACTTGAACCTAAGTTGAGGATTCGATACCACACATGATTTGTCATTATAGTGAAACATGTGAGTGTTAGTGAAATTTCAAATCAGCATCTTCCCTTATACCCATAGTGATGATTAATCCATAAGATCGATTCCTAGAAATATGATAATTGATCCAACAAAATTTGATATATGTTGAATATGTGAATACAACTGCTCTATCAAGTGGATAGATGATAGAAAGAAGCTAGAATTTTGTTAGATCATTGAAGTAGATCTTTTCATGAAAGTGAGATTTTTGATGTCTTTGTTATGAATATTTTTTTTTCAATTCAAATATTTGAATTGTAGAAAAAAATCTAAAATTTACTTGTCTTATACTAACCTAGGTCATCTATCAAGTGCATCTAAAATATATTTAAAATTAGTTTTTATCTATTAGCTAGGCCTACTAAATTTGATTTGCATTTACATCTTATTTAAGGAGGTTTAAGGTTAGTATTATATGAGTATATGTCTTCACTATTGATATGAATAAATTATCTAGATTGATATTATAGGAAACAGGTGCGAAAAGTGTCCAAAATAGCTTGTAGACACATTACACTTTGAAGGCAATTGACCTTTTCATTATGAGGGTTTATTTTAATTGTAAGGAAGCTAAGATTTTGGAAATGTAGAGTAGGAAAATGGAACCATTATGAAGGGTGGTCAAGCCCCTCGAGGAATCAATAACCTTCTCTCCACTCTAAGCAAACCTTTGGGGTTCTCCCACCTCTAAGTTTCCTCACTAGGATTATAAAATGTGAATAACTCTAGATGATACTAAAAGATAAGATTATTTCAACTATTGAAATTGAAAGTATAGATTATTTAGACCACTTAGAGAACTATGTATGCTCTTTGTCCAGGACATATGTGTGGATCGAGGATGACAACACCACACACAAGCATCTTTCAATGCTAAGAGATTTCCACAATCTATAGTAAAGAGCAAAGTAGTTTTTGGATTCAATTGTGTATAATATTTTTGCATCAACATTTTGGATCACACTTCGTGATCCATCATCAGGATAATGAGAGCCAAAGGAATCAAATATTATAAACATTTGAATCCAAAAACTACTTTTCTCTACACAAGCATCTTGTACGAACAAGGCACAAAATCCATACCAGAAAGGTACTAAACAACAACACTCAAGTTTTGGGTGTTAAGTACAATAAAAATGCTAAACAAGAAACTAACAAGATGAAACAAATTTACAAAAAGACAACTTGGAAAGATAGGTACACTTAAAACCAGTCCAGTGAATGAAGCCTCTAGTAGATGTTATATCTTCCTTCACCAATTCTGCACACAAACGAAAGAGGACGAAATGTTGGGGGTTGTGATAAGAGGTTTTCCACAGTCAAACCCTTGCTTTGGTGTTTCCACCTCCATGAACAACAAAAATAGATTGATTGATAAATGATAATGAAAAAATGATAAAAAGAGTGCCACAAAATGATATGTTATAACAAAGATGATCAAATGAATAATGCAATAGGTAAGAGAGAAAGAACTTTCCTTCAACATCAAAAAAGTTGAAGCTTGTTGTGATGAAGACAAGTATGAATCTCTCAGGTGGACGAAACTTCAACAATGGTGATAATGTAACCAACGTGTAGAAGACACCAAGCAAGATGCAAAAACCAGCTATGAAATCTTAGAGAGCACAAGAGAGTCCATAAAATTGTCTAGAGGTCCAAATGAGGCAAGAATAGATAGATAAAGAAGATTCAAAATCGTCTCAAAGTTGGTGGATGCAAAAGGAGGTGTTACATTGTCATAATTAGCAAGTGTAATGTCTTAATGGCCACCTTTGGTCTAAGTATTCACAGAACAAATACATGGCATGCAAACGTCTCTGTGGCATGCAAGTGTCCATGAATAAATAAGTCCAAATGGTCATAAAGTCAAACAAAACGGGTTTTGAAGCAAGTTGAGTAAGCATGTGAAATGGAACTTTGATCATCATCTTTGATTTGACTAAAGTGAAGGCACTATGTGACGTGGAATTGCACGGGGTGCAATTTACGATGTTACAAGAAACAATTCCCGACACTAAAATTTGATAGGAGAGTACAGAAAATGTTTCAAAACTAATTTAACTTGTAGTACAAAAATAATGCAAAAACACATTTAAAAACCAGAAGAAGTAATAAGACTTTGCATAGTGATTCAGATGGGAAAATGCTTTTTTTTTTAAGAAAAACACCACACTCCAAAGCAACACAATACATTACTAAATAATATTCAAGATATGATTCTTCAATAAATCTCCACTAAATCTTTGAGAAGTTTCAATTGATAAAAAAAGGGTCGTAATTACTCAAAAAATATATTTGACACTTGCATGTCTCTTTATGACTTTGTCACCCTCGTCACGATTCTTGATTGTGAAAGCATTGCTATTGTATCATCGATTGAAAGTTTTTCATTTACTACCCAATGTAAAACCTTGTCATCATCTACAACACCATCAAAGAACATTTGACTACTATTTCTCATCGATCCCTTACTCTTACTCAATTCAACTATTTTCCTCTAATATTACAGGACTTGTTTTTAAAAGAATGGAAACCCATTGCTCTATAAAAATTTCCATGAAATTTTATTCTTATAGTGACAATAGTTTCCATTAATCATTTTGTTTTACATTAAGTGAATTGATTCGTAATATAAACAATAATTATTATTCCTACCATAGAATATGTTTCTGCGATGCTTCTGGAATTTCCTCGAGAAAGGAAACAATACAGTTGGATATTTCAAAATCAGCAACATAGATAATTTGTTATTATATGATCGTTTATTCTGAGGTTTGATAGAATAAAGAATTTTGTTTTTATTCTATAGTTTATTCACCTTGTTTCCCATGAAAATGTTTTAACGTGGCCAAATAGTTGTGGATGGGATACTCTGCCGAAGAATTCATGTTGGATTATGTATTAAACTATTTAATATTAAGTTGTTCATAGGATACCATGTCTCAAATGAATACAATTTTGGATTATATTTTAAATTATTTAATATTAAGTTGTTGAAAGGATACTATGTCAAATAAATACAAATAGTTGTGGATGGGATACTCTGCCGAAGAATTCATGTTGAATTATGTATTAAACTATTTAATATTAAGTTGTTCATAGGATACCATGTCTCAAATGAATACAATTTTGGATTATATTTTAAATTATTTAATATTAAGTTGTTGAAAGGATACTATGTCAAATAAATACAATTTTGGGCTATGTTATATAGTTTTGTACGGAGAAGGCGGAGAAAAAAGGGAAGGTCATTTTTTTTTTAAATTTTAGCTCATCTTGTTTGTCCCCACACACAAAGGGCATTAGGAAGATCACAAAGTTCTACTGTAAAAGAAAACAAATGCTGCAATGAAATTGACAATGCCACTGTAATTATTTATTTCTTTGAATGCATATAAAGATTGCACCTTCCAGTATTAAGAGTTATCAAAGGCTACTTAAAAAGGACTGGAGAAAATTAAGACCAGTGTTACAGAGATATAAGGAGTAGAGTAGTAGTAAAAGATTGATTGATTAGATTGAAAAGAGTGTTTGAATTCAGAAGATGATTGATTAGATTACTAAGTGTTTGAATTCAGAAGATGGTTGATTAGATTACTAGGTATTTGAGTTTAGAAGACGGTTGATTGGATTAAAATGAGTGTTTGAATTCAGAAGACGGTTGATTGGATTTAAAAGAGTGTTTGAATTCAGAAGATGATTGATTAGATTATTAAGCATTTGAATTCAGAAGATGGTTGATTGGATTAAAAAGAGTGTTTGGATTAAAAAGAGTGTTTGAATTCAGAAGATGATTGATTAGATTATTAAGCATTTGAATTCAGAAGATGGTTGATTGGATTAAAAAGAGTGTTTGAATTCAGAAGATGGTTGATTGGATTAAAAAGAGTGTTTGAATTCAGAAGATGATTTATTAGATTAGTAAGTATTTGAATTCAGAAGATGGTTGATTGGATTAAAAGGAGTGTTTGAATTCAGAAGATGATTGATTAGATTACGAGGTGTTTGAATTCAGAAAGATGGCAGCTTTTAAAGAAAGGAGGGCAATGAAAAGGCCAAGTAAGAATATGTGGGATATGGCAAGTGCAAGTGTTTCTACTATACAAAGTCCATTTGAGAAAAGAGATGTGGAGGATGATGAAGCTGCCTTGAGATGGGCAGCTATTCAGAGCTTGCCAAAATTTAACCGTTTGAGAACTGGTATCATGTTTGAGAGTGTCAGTGAAGATGGTGAAGGCCATCGCAAGGAAATTCTCAGGGAAGTTGATGTTCGGAACTTGGGAAGCAGCCAAAGACAGAAGTTCATTGAGAAAGTTTTCAAAGTGGTTGAAGAAGACAATGATCAGTTCTTGAGAAAATTGAGAGCTCGTATAGATAGGTGGGTTTTTCAGACATGGAAACTTTAAAAATTACATATGCAGGAATGTAATGCTTGCAAGTAGGGGAGGGAAGCAACTTTTTTAATCAGTGTTATTTCTCGATTAGTTAATGGGTATTTCATTATGTTGAGGTGCATATTGATCATGTATTGATTCTCTCTTTGAGCTTTTTATGGATTGGTTAGAATTCGAAATTAGGATCTTTCATTTATTGTTGGAGTGTTCTATCATTGAGCTATTCATCATATAGGGTCAGCCTATCTTTGATTCAGATGTTACCTATTTCTAGCACTCCCATTAAGCCACGCTATAGAATGTTTGGATCTCCTAGTCTGACTCTGACATGTCATGTTGAGTTTTCTATGAACTAGTTAGGACTTGAATCTAGGACTTTCCCATTTGCTGTTGGAGTGCTTTACCACTGAGCTGCTGATCCATATAAGATCAGTTAGGACTTGAAATTAGGAGATTGATGTATTGTTCCACCACTATGGTACTGGCTCATATAGGACCAACCCATCTATGATTCCAATGTGGCTTATTTTCAGCAACCTCCATTAAGCCACTCTATAGAATGCTTGGAGCTCCTGGTCTAGCATGGCTCTCATATTATGTTGAGTTTTTCATGAATCAGCTAGCACTCCAACCTAAGACCATCCATTTATTTGTGGAGTGCTTTACCTTTGAACCTTATATAAGATCAGTCCATCTTTGATTCAGATGTGGCTTATATATATATAAACATTCAACTTCTAAATACCTCATCACATTGTTGTTACGATTTCGGTTTCTCGTTTCTGATAACATAGTTTCCAACAACTGTATTAAGCCATTCTATAAAATGCTTGGGGCTCATAGACCCGTCGTAGCCTGATTCTAATACCATGTTGAATTTTTCATGGACCACCTACACCTCAAATCTAAGATCTTCCATTTATCGTTGGAGTACTCTACCACTAAGCTACTTCCCATATAAGACTAACCCATCTTTGATTGTGACTAATTTCCAATAGCCCCTCATTACATAGAATATGTATTCTATGTATATATTTAAAAGATGATAGGGTTCCTATGGTTGACTTTGTTTATCTTGTTAGAAGTATTTATCATCTAACGCTCCTTTTTAGATCGCTCATGTATTTCTGATTAACAAATGTTTCTGGCAATGCACAGAGTAGGGATTAGGATCCCAACGGTAGAAGTTGGGTTCGAAAATCTGACAGTAAATGCTGAGTGCTTAGTTGGTGCGAGAGCACTTCCAACACTTTCGAACTCAGCCATGAACTTCTTGGAGGTAAGCTATATTTCACTATCATCGATACTTAGTACAGTTTGCCAGATAGTTGATAATGCCAAAGTGAATGAGATTCAAATCAATCAGATTGTTGATAATGTCAAAGTGAATATGAAATTGTCGATAATGTCAGTGTAAATGTCAAAATCATTATCCGTTTACAGATTGTTGATGATGTCAAAGTGAATGTGAAATTGTTGATAATGTCAGTGTGAATGTCAAAATCATTATATGTTTACAGAATTGTTTACAGAATGTTGATAATGTCAAAGTGAATGTCATGTTAAAGAAGAATTTTTTTAAATATTTTTAAAATGATTGTAATTAATTTTTTATTTTGTAATTATTCTAATAAACAAATGATCTATCATTTATTTTGTTTCTTAAATAGATTATGCATAATATACTTTAATATCAAATATAAATATCTACACAATTAATATAATTTAAAATATCAAATATAAATATATACTTAATTTTAATGGTATAGATAAAGATTAGATTCTAGATTGTAGATTATTGATAATGTCAAAATCATTATTTGTTTAGATCAGTTTTGTCAAAAGCTTTTACAATTGAAATGAAGAATTTATTTTTAAAATTATGCAATTAATTTTTATTTTGTGATTATTTTTATAAACAAATGATTTATTATTTATTATGTTTTTAAAAAAAATTATAAATAATATAATTTAAAATATCAAATATAAATTTCTACACAATTTTTATGGAGATTATTTAATCTCATCCTAATGATAAATCACATATTCATAAAAATAAGTAATGTAAAATAGGTAAAAAATATAGAGAAATTTAATAGTTCATGAAATTTTGTTCAATAGATATATATATATATGTGTGTGTATGTTTAGAATGTCATATACTAAACCAAACTATTACAAATTTCAAATTTTGAAATATAACATACTAATTTAAATTCAGTTTTCAATATCAAAAATATTAAACTAGAATCTCATGAGTTTTGAGTTCACTAATCAGCAGTGTAGGTCTTAAGAATATCAAAAAGATCAAACTAGAATCATTAAACATTACAGAAACATTTTGGTATCTAAAAATGCCAACCCAGATGCAGAGGAGATTCATTTCAGAATCAGATCCCAATATGACTCAAAATAAATAAGTTCTAAGTTTACTAATCAGCAGCGTAGGTCTTAAGAATATCAAAAAGATCAAACTAGAATCACTAAATATTTTGAAATCTAAAAACACCAATGAAACGCACCCACGGAACCTAAAACTGGATCTATATCCAAGATGGTACCCAAAATCACTAGAAAATTCTCAGGATTCAACAACTTAAGATAAAACCCACATCTATTATAATATCATTTCATGAAACCATTAGTTCTTTTCTTACAGTATACTGCTAGAGTTCTGAATCTCAATGGTATTTAGTTCTTGAAAAGGATTTGATTGATGGGTAACAAACAAATGAATTGCAGGCAGTGTTGGGCATGGTTGGATTATCATGGACTAAAAAGACAAAACTAACTATTCTTAAGAATGTTAGTGGAATTGTAAAGCCATCCAGGTAAATTTTAGTTAATAATCTCAAAACTTTATAGCCTGAAGTACAGATATTACTATTCAGAATGTGATCAGATAGGATACATCTGTTGCAGAATTACCTTGTTATTAGGCCAACCTGGATCTGGAAAGTCTACTCTGCTTTTAGCCTTGGCTGGAAGATTGGACAAGAAACTAAAGGTCAAAAAAAATTCTCCCACCCACTTACTTCACAAGAGTTCATATCATTTATACAATCTTGGTTTTTCTGCTTACACAATTATTTATATGAAGTACAGGTAAGTGGTTCTGTAACTTACAATGGGCATCCACTGGAGGAGTTTGTCCCTCAGAAAACATCTGCCTACATAAGTCAAAATGATCTGCATGTAGGAGCCATGACTGTTAGAGAGACCTTGGATTTCTCTGCAAAATGTCAGGGTGTTGGTCAGAAATATGGTATGGAATTAGATCGAAATGGCTATCCAGTTTTTAGGATGCATCAATACATAAGTTACTCTAAGTTATGATGTTTGAGAGTAACTTATGTATTGGTGCATCTTATTTCTTCTTTTCATTACAGCTGATATTTTTATTGTATTGTCCATGGTATGGAACCAGATGGAAATGGCTATCCAGATTTTAGGATATATCAAGATATAAGTTTGATTAAGTTTTGATATATAAGAATAATTTATACATTGATACATCTTACAAACTGGATAACCATTTCCTAACCAAACATCTCAACCCGAATCTTATCTTTTTTCCATTTCAACTTTTGCTGTATTGTATATTTGAATAGCAATTCTCTCCGAGCTGGACAGAAGGGAGAAACAAGCTGGAATTTTGCCTGATACTGAAGTAGATCTCTTCATGAAAGTGAGCTTTTCCTATTCTCTTTTGGTAATCTTTGTTATGGATATCATTGATGTGAGTTGTAGAAAAATACCTAAGTTTAACTTGTTCTATATTGGCCTAAGTCATCGAATAAGTGCATTTAAAATATATTTAAACAGTTTTATAAAAGAAAAATGAAAAAAATATGGGCTTTCAATATTTTAAGCTCCAGTGTCTCCTCTCATGTCTGGAGGAGAGGATTAAACAGATAGGTTTTGAGTTAGTTTGTTTGTTTTTGAGGTCGTTAACAGAGCATATAGTTGGCTCTTCTTTTGATTTTCTCTGTTCATCTAAATCTTTTAAAAGAAACTATAATGAAGTCTCAGACTTACAAATTTTGATAAAGCTTTTATAGATTTCATCTGAAAAGGATAAATGGTTTGTAATCAGCAGTTAATCCCACTTTGAGTTTAGATAATTTCAGGGTTTTGGATGTGGTTTTCTCCTTCTCTACATGTTCATGGACATAACTTTATATCTACAGTTTTTATGCCTTTCTGAATCATTGTAGAAATCTATGATTTCTTTGTGTAAATTTTCTTTAAAATCAATATATTTTTCTGTCTCTACTTTTTTTATCTACCAAAAAAAATATATTTAAAGTTAGTATTACACAAAAGCTCTACAATATTGATAGTAATAATGCTCAGTGCAGGCAACATCCGTGGAAGGTGTCCAGAGTAGCCTTCAGACAGATTACGCTCTCAAGGTGGGCAAACTTTTCATTTTTTTATTATTTTTTTATCAAGATTAGTACTTTAATATTATTTTTTTTTTTTGATCTTGATAGGGCCATTTAATGGCCTTGCTTTGTAATGTCTCCTTGGTTTTATAATATTTTTACCCCTTTATGTTTATAATAATAAATTGGAAATAATATTATTAATTATGGAAGATTGAAGTGTTCCTACATAAAGTCTACTTTTTTATGAAGGATAAGGGTAAGATGGGATATAAAATAAAAATGTTATGATCATATAGTAATAATATTGTACTCTTTTGATTATAATAATATTTCTTGGTGTATTGTAGAAAGGCAATATTTGCCTTTGGATTTATCTCATTTGTCTTTGTAGGGCTATTGGTCATTCTTCTTTGTAATCTTCATTTATCTTTAATAAATTTTTACTCTTTTTGTGTGTAAAGTATTTTTGTCTTGAAGTCCGAAGAGAAAATTAAATTTTAATTACTGAAAATTATTTAATAATAAAAATTGTTTTTGAATTTGTTGTGTTTTAATCACTTTTCAGATTGGCCTATCATTTAAAAGAGGAAAGAAAGACTTAGATGCACACATGATCTTAAAAAGAAGCATGGGAGAAAAGATCTGAGATCAAAAGCAAAATTTCAAAATATTAATTAAAAAAAATTAAATTAGAAATAAATTTAATGCAATCTATTATTGTCTTAGAAATTTAATTTTTTTTTATATTATATATTTCAAAAATTTATATCACGGTAAATATTGTAGGCACAATCAATAGAATATAATAAATGGAAGTACATTGAAAATATTAATTTCCTTCAAATAAAGGAAAATATAAATAAATTGGTAATAGAAAAAGAAATGTTTTTTTAAATCATTAAAATATGTTTAAATATTAGAACTATAGAATTACACATCACCTTTTTTTAATTCTATCATAATATTGGTCAACTAAAAAAATATATTGCATCCAGTAATCCTACCAATACCAATAAACTAATGTTATTCAAGCAATTAATATTGTTGATATTTGATTCAATAAACTAAATATATTAAATATAATTAAAAATTATGAAACATCTATGGTTCTAATATCACTTCAATCATATCACATTTAAAATTTTGAATATATATCAATATTCATATTCACAATAAGGTCAAAATGTATGAGGCATACTATGTATTGAATGTGATTAGATTTGTTCACATTTGTCAACATTGTTAAAACAAATGTGTGGATTCCATTAGGTCTCTTACCCAAGATGATGAGATTTATGCATGTTTTCTTAGATTTTTTTTTCTTCCACATCACTTTTTTAATTCTTTGATGCCATTGGTCAACTAAAAAAGTAGACGAAAATAAGTCAATAGAAAAAAAAAGAGTTATTTTGTAAAATCATTAAAATATGTACAAATATAAGAATTATAGAATTGCGGGTTACCTTTTTTTAGTCAAATAAAAAAGTAAATTGCACCAAAGGAATGCATAAATAATCCTTCAAACTAATAAATTTATAATTTGTCATACACAACAAATTAAAAACAATCAGACACAAGATTTGGGCAATCCATAATGATAAAAATTGTAAGTACTTCTAGATTCAACTCAGTAGCTTTTATTTGCATCAAGTTTCCCATGACACTCCATGATCCATCATCAATGTAATATGAAATTGATCAAGTTTCCCATAACACTCCATGATCCATCATCAATGTAATATGAAATTGACTAACGGATCACACTTCATTTTGCTTTTCACAGCTCTCTCATCTTGATGGACCATGAAGTGTGATTGAAACATTGCTGCAAATAAATGCTACACAATTGAATCCAAAAATACAATAGGAAATAAAAATTCTACAAATTTCTCTCTTTCAGCTTTTCTAAAGTGGAATCCTATAGATTTTTACGTTAACAAAATTTTCAGTTTGTGAAGAAAAATATAGAAGAGCGTCTTGACTGAATATAGAAGAGTGTCTTGACTGACTCCAACTTGGAAACAGATTCTTGGTTTGGATATATGTGCAGATACAGTAGCAGGAGATGAAATGTTTAGAGGAATTTCAGGTGGACAGAAGAAACGTCTCACGACTGGTATGCATATTAAATAGTGCACTCGAGTATTATTGTTTTCCAAGTTTTTATGGGTTGAGACTGTATAATTTGTAAATGATTTTTTTGTTTGGCTGTAGGTGAGATAATTGTTGGACCAAAAACTACTCTTTTCATGGATGAAATTTCCACAGGCCTGGACAGTTCTACGACGTATCAAATTGTTAAATGTCTGCAGCAATTTTGTTCCCATATGAAAGCAACCATTGTCATGTCTTTGCTGCAACCTGCACCAGAAACATTTGAATTGTTTGACGACATAATACTCCTTTCAGAAGGACAGGTCGTCTACCATGGGCCGAGGAAATACGTGCTTGAATTTTTTCAAAATTGTGGATTCAGATGCCCCGAGAGAAAGGGTGCTGCAGATTTCTTGCAGGAGGTAAACATATATTTGGAATCTAATCTCGTTTTCACAGTCCATCAAGATTTTCATTCTACAGTTCTTTCATCATGATGATGGATGATAGTATGATTCGAAACGTTGATACAAAAAGATTTATGCAGTTAAAATTCAGAAAACAAAGACAACAATATATTTGGAATCTTTGTATGCTTAGTAAAAATCTAGAAACATATAATTTTTATTAGTTTCTTGAAGAGTTATTATCTTTTAAGCACTTGTAAACAAGTTCATAAAGTTTGTTCTAACTGTTTTTATGTGAAATTCTGGGTGTTATATTCCAATTAAAGACAGGCTGGTTTAAAGGAGCCAGTAGCTTATTGATAGAGTATTCCAGCAGAAAATAGGTGGTCTTATGTTCGAGTCTTAGTCGGTCCATGAAAAGTTCGACATGGTATGAGAGTCAGACAAGCCTATCCCGTCTTTAGGATGTACCAATACATAAAAATTGTGTATGAGGGTAACTTATGCATTGGTGCATTCTAGGGTTAGTTTGAGTCCTAGTTGATCCATGAAAAGCTCAACATGGTATGAGAGCCAGACTAGACCATCCTGTCTCTAGGATGTACCAATACATAAGTTATAGTGTACAAGAGTAACTTATGCATTGGTGCATTCTAGGACTATGAAAAATTTGACATGATATGAGATTCAGACTAGACTATCCAGCCCCTAGGATGCATCAATACATAAGTTATATTGTAAGATTAATGCATTGATGCATTCTAAGAATTAAATAGCTATTTCCAGACTAGACAAGGAACTCCAAACATTCTATAGAAAATACCAGAACCAAATTAAGAAAAGAACCAGTAACTCATCAATAGAACATTCCAGCAGCAAATGAAAGAATCTAATTTGAATTTTAACTAATTGATAAAAAACTCAAACATTAACAAGATCCGGCCAATTACAATCAGACAGAAGATCCCATCCCCCAACGACCAGCGGTTCAAGTCTCTCTGAGAGTCCATATATCTTTACCTGATGCACCAGACTGTAGTTTTTCTTTCCACGACATTCACTTTCATTGTATTTTTCCTGAACAAACGTAACCGGGCTGTGATTTGTAGGTGACTTCAATGAAGGACCAAGAGCAATATTGGACTGACAGGAGAATACCATATCGCTATATCTCTGTAAAGGAATTTGCGGATATGTACAAGAGGTTTCGTGAAGATAGAAGGCTCTCCAGAAAATTATCTGTACCAGACAACAAGGTTTCTAGGCGCAAACAATCTCCGATATTGAGTAAAAGCCTAATTCCTAAAATGGAGATCTTCAAGATCTGCTTTGCTAAAGAATGGCTTCTTCTCAAACGCAATTCCTTCATTTACATATTCAAGGCTGTACAAGTAAGTCTTTATTTCCGATAAGAAGCTCTACTGTATAATGATTCACACTCAATATAAGTAGGTCTCATGGAAGCTGTTTATCATGCAGATTATTTTCGTAGCATTTATAGCAACTACAGTGTTCTTGAGAACACGAATGCACCAACGAGATGAGCAGGATGCAAATTTATATCTTGGGGCTCTCTTTAGTGCCCTGATGACAAACATGTTCAATGGCATGGCTGAGCTTCCACTAACACTTGCCAGACTACCCGTATTTTATAAACAACGGGACCTTCTGCTATATCCTGCATGGGCTTTCTCTCTTCCCTCCCTTTTGCTGAGTATTCCAATATCATTTCTGGAGTCAGCTGTTTGGATTGCCATTACCTATTATGGAATAGGACTTGCCCCTGAAGCTGTCAGGTAGGCTTGGAGATTGCATTAACATTGATAGATGATGCACCCTCAAGTCTGAACCATTTTCTGTTTTCATTTTTTTTCCTGAACTATTTTTTTTTTGTACGAAAAGTCACAGTTTCATGAGAAGAGTCCACTGAATTGAAAGTAATTTTAGGATGTTTATCTTTGTGAGAGTTGGTTTTTTAGAATCTTTACACTTAATAGTGCCGCTGACAATGCAGGTTTTTCAGGCATTTTCTTATCCTATTTCTGGCACATCAGATGTCATCTTCTCTTTTCAGATTTTTAGCAGGACTTTGTAGAACAACGACAGTATCCAATATTGGAGCAGCACTCACTTTGCTACTAGTTTGTCTGTTTGGAGGAGTCATCATTACCAAAGGTATGTCATCCTTCTCAAGCTACACAGTACTCAAATAAGAAAAGATTTGTTGGATCTCAGCTTCTTCAACATTTTATTTCCTGTACAGATAACATACCCAAGTGGTTGAGATGGGGTTACTGGTGTTCTCCGCTATCGTATGCACAAACTTCCATTGTTTTGAATGAGATGCTTGATGCCAGATGGAATAAAGTGAGTTTCAGTCCATAATAACTAATCTAATTGCATATTAAATGCTATAGCAATTTGGTTGTAAGAACAACAAACTAACAACTCAAGAGGTGAATGAACAGAGACAGTAAATATAAGCAGCAAGTGCATTGACTATTATACAGGGATATATAAACCCTCTCCTTAATCAAATTTTTGAAAGAACAGATTAACAGTTTGATTACTTTTTCAAATCACAGAGAACAGAATCTTCACCAAACTTGGCTCTTGGTTTACTTGAGAGGCGTAACATCAACCCCAACGCAGACTGGTATTGGATAGGAGCTGCAGCTTTATTGGGGTTTTCTGTACTCTTCAATTTTTTATTCACTATATCGCTTGCATATCTGAATCGTGAGTTCACTCGTTCATTCTATACCTTCTTCATTCAATTCAAAATTTGGGCCTTTCTGCATGCTGAGAATGTTTTTTGTGCCGAGAAGCTCTTGGCAAGCATCAGGTTATAATATCGGAAAAAATGCTCACACAAGTCTCCGGGCCTGAAGATGTTGCACAAGACCAAAAGCTCCAATTCGGTCAATCAAAATCTAAAAGGGCACCATCTAAAACATCTGCCACCAAAAATGGAAAAGGCGCAAGTAAGAATGGTTTTTCTTCTCTTTTCAAATATGTTCTTGCATTTTCAACTTCAGAACCAGAAGATTAGAAATGGATAAGAATCAGTATAAAAGAAAAATGATTACAAAAGAGCAATTTTTTTCTAGACATACGTACATGATAGTAATATAAGTCGTAAAATCTTCTCTCTCCCGGTCTGCTTAACAGTGTTTGCTTATGCAGAAGAAATGCAGATGCATCAGATGAACAGGAGGTCAACCAAAACAGAAATCATTTCAACAGATTTGGATGTAGAAACTGGCGGTTTGAAAAAACGAGGAATGGCTCTTCCTTTCAAACCATTGGCAATGTCTTTTACTAATGTGAATTACTTCGTTGACATGCCTCGGGTATTACCTATGTTTAGCACTTTAAGCCCACTTGTTAAGTTGATAGCTCTCTGTAATTGCTAGTGATTTGAACTATGAAATTGAGTGTTTATGTATCCTAAATTGATGGATAAGATGGTTCAAATTGAATAAACATACCAAAAAAAATGGACTTTTGAATAATATTGGAACTTTTGGCACTCAACCTTCTGCAGGAAATGAAAGAACAGGGAGAAACAGAGGATAAACTTCAACTACTTCGTAATGTAACAGGGGCATTTAGGCCAGGAGTTCTCACAGCGTTGATGGGGGTTACTGGGGCTGGAAAGACGACACTAATGGATGTTTTGGCTGGAAGGAAAACAGGAGGATATATTGAAGGGGATATTAGGATCTCTGGATTTCCCAAAAAGCAAGAAACATTTGCTCGAATCTCTGGTTATTGTGAGCAGACTGATATTCATTCTCCACAAATAACAGTGAGAGAATCCTTACTATATTCTGCATTTCTTCGTCTTCCAAAAGAGGTTGATAACAACACCAAAACTGTAAGCCCCATGCTCAACTTTTGTTTTGCATATTCAATCCTTACATAATTTGATAGGATTCAGTTCTTGAGCCCTCACTGAATCGATTCATTTGAACTGCCATAGGCCTTTGTAGATGAGATTTTGGAGCTGGTAGAGTTGGAAGGTTTAAGGGATGCATTGGTGGGTCTTCCCGGTGTAACTGGTTTGTCAATAGAACAAAGAAAAAGGTTAACAATTGCTGTGGAGCTTGTTGCAAATCCATCTATTATTTTCATGGATGAACCAACTTCAGGACTAGATGCCAGATCAGCAGCTATTGTCATCAGAACTGTACGCAATACAGTTGATACAGGAAGAACCGTTGTCTGTACCATTCACCAGCCTAGCATTGACATTTTTGAATCTTTCGATGAGGTAGAATAAATCTGAAATGGCTGCATTTGATTGTGTTCTTCTTTTTCAATAGATTTAGACATTAATATCTGGTTCATTTTCGGTGCAGTTGCTCCTAATGAAAACAGGTGGTCAAGTCATCTATGCAGGACCCTTGGGTCAAAACTCTGAAAAGGTAGTTGAGTATTTTGAGGTAGGTTTATCTATGTAGGACCATTTTTTAATAGGTGAAATTCAAATAAAATGTTTTATTAATGTCGCTGAAGATATAATCTGGTATAAGAGAGAAAAAAACTATTGCACAAAAGGTTAAGCAAAAAAAGCTAAATTCTAAATTCAAAATCAAATTCAATCGTAAAATATTGTAATGTAAATAATTTTATAAGAAGGTATATGTTATGATATAAATTTATTAGAATTTCATATTTAACAAATAAAAGAAAAAAAGAAAAATATTTGTATTGAGGTCTTATAATAAGTCAGCAGAAATGTTAAGAAGAGTTAAGAAATGAATTTTATGGTATCTTTAGAGTTTTACAAACATAAAATGTATCTGAGATAACTTGAGATGTTATCTTTTCCAAACTGCTTTGTTCCAGGCTTTTCCTGGAGTGCCAAATATAAGTTATAAGCAAAATCCTGCTACATGGATGTTAGAAGTGAGCTCTGGTACTGTTGAACAGTTTCATGGAATAGACTTTGCAGAACGCTACAAGAACTCAACTCTCTATAAGTAAGTACTTGTTTAGTTTAGGATTTGTATCTAATATGTGGCTTTTTCAATAAAATCAAATGATGATGCATGTCTTAATGATGCAGGAGGAATATATCTTTAGCAGAAGAGCTGTGTAATCCACCTCCTGGTGCAAAAGATCTTCATTTTCCAACCCAATTCTCACAATCTTTCTTTGAACAGTTCAAATTTTGTTTGTGGAAGCAAAATTGGTCATATTGGAGAAGTCCAGACTACAATAGCATTAGAATTCTAATAAGTTTTGTGGTTGGTGCATTGGTTGGATCTATATTTTGGCAGCTCGGAGGAAAACAGTATGTGCATCATTGTACAACATAAGAAAATCAAGTAAATTTGTAAAGTTAATCTAACTTCTAAGGGAATTTCAAAGATACTAACAACAGATGTGTTTGCAACAGGGATAACAATACAAATATCTTTAATATCATAGGGGGCATGTATTCAGCAGTGTTGTTCATAGGAGTGATGAATTGTCAAACAGTACAGCCTTTGGTTGCAGTCGAGAGAATAGTTTTCTATAGAGAAAGAGCTGCAGGAATGTATTCTGCAATACCCTATGCTTTGGCACAGGCAAGTAGATTTTCAAAGATTCTCTTTATGTTAATGTGAAATCTTGCTCCACATTCTACCATTTTTCAAACAATTCACAATTGAACAACACACAACATTGCTAATGCTCTTTACTATGTCAGTGCAGGTGACCATTGAGATTCCATACACCATATTCCAGACAGTTGTTTACACCATCATAGTCTATGGCATGATTGGTTTCAAATGGACAATTCCCAAGTTCTTGTGGTTTTTCTTCATCAATTTCATTTCATTTCTCTATTTTATCTATTATGGGATGATGACAGTCTCAATCACACCAAACCTACAAGTGGCTACAGTTTTGGCTGGAGCTTGTGTTTCTCTATTTGGCCTATTTTCAGGATTTTTCATTTCTAGAAAGGTATCCAATTAATTTAATCAGTGTTTCCATCAACTCCTCTATCTAGAAATAAAATATTCAAATAACAAGTTAACAATTACAAACACTAATTCTTATTGACATGTTACGTATTATCTTATGCTTTAATCATTAACAAAATCCAAAAGCTAAAAGCTATGAGATTATCTTATGCTTTAATCATTAACAAAATCCAAAAGCTATGAATGCTCTCTCATTTTCATCGTGTCTACTAGTTTTAGAATATATATGCTGATTATTGTGTTGTGTTTTTGAATTCAATTCTGTATAATTTATCTGCATCAATGTTTCGGATCACATTTCATGATCTATAATCTGAAACATTAATGCAAATAAATTACACACAGTTAAATGAATTCACAAACATCACAAAATAATCAACAGGAACTGTAGAGATTTAATATCTCCGATACATATACTGGCTTCTATAAATTCAAAACTGAAGGTTTATCTCATTCTTCTATTGGGGATTTTTTACTCTGTTTTGATGCAGAAAATTCCACCATGGTGGGTTTGGTATTACTGGATCTGCCCATTAGCTTGGACGGTTTATGGACTCATTGTTTCACAGTACGGAGACATCACTGACCTCATAGAAGTAGATGGGAAGAAACAAGGAGAGCCGCTAAATAAGTATTTAGCGGATTATTTTGGATTCGATAATGATTTTCTGAGTACTATAGCTGTGGTTCTTGTGGGCTTCACATTTTTCTTCGCATTTATTTTTGCTTTTTGTATAAAAGTCTTGAATTTCCAGCATAGATAAGGGGCAGATTTGAAGTCTGCATGTTAGAATCTTTTGTAAGGTTTGCTATCTCAACAAATAATCAGCTCCAAAGAGCTTTTCAATTGCTTCATTGAGGTTGTGAATGTTTTAATAAACATGTTTCAACATTGAGGATATCAGACAATTTACAATGTAAACTGAAGTCCTCATGTAACCTGATCCATGATGCTAATACAGGAGAGAAGTTTGAATATGAATGATGTGATGGGCAAGCTTTTTATCAATTCTTATTAAGTATTTTATCTACGTTGACAATCTGCATCATTTGTGTGCTGCCATGTTATTTGCTTTAAATTGTTGTTTTCAAATTTCGTTTATCTATATTTTACAGTATATTTAGTTGATTTTACAGACAGAAGAGTATATATGAAACTTTATACTAAAAATAATTTGTTTATGTATAGTTCAATTTAATTTTAGTAATTTTTATAAAAAGATTAGAGAAAATATTATCATTTGGTTAAACTCACACATAATTATATCATGAGGAGGTGATGTATCATCTTAGGGACAAAGATCAATCCATTCAGTGTTATGGTCAATATTTTTTATTTAATTCACAACTTCCAACTTAAAACCAACCACTGTTATGGCGACAATTCCATGCTAAGACTCAAAAAAGCTTACACAAGTGAAAGTGGTAAGCTCTTGATGTTAGGGTTATCCTTAGACTTAGACCTAAGCCTCGAGGTTTGTCCATGATGACCTACCTAGATATCCTTTTGAAAAATCAGAGGCTATGTAGTATGTCCACCAATATTAGAGGAAATTCATTCTCTCCTTTTGTGAGAGATCTTTGATCTCCCTTTAAACCTTGATTGTTAATTAAGTGCAATCTTTTAATTTAGTCCAATTACTCTATTGATAATAGTTTTCCATTAAGTGTTGGTTTCATACCAAACATTACCAATAATAGTGTGCACAAATACACATGGGTCATATCATTCCATAATCCCCAAATTTCTATAGTGAGTGACTTGAGCATACATCACATGTCACAAGGTGACTAACTCCAACATACATCACATATACAAAGTGACTAGTTCTCACATACATCACATATACATTGTCTAGCGAGCATCCACAAGGACTAACACAAATCTAACCATAGTGCATAGGGTCAAATTCTTAATGACCATTTGTCACAACACATTTTATCTTTCATTAAATATTTAAATTTTGGATGTTGAACATTATTTTAAATAGATAATGGAAAAAATAGAGATGAATATTTGATTTTGATTATGATAATAATGTGAGCTAATGCTTTAATGAATTTTTTGATGATTGTGATAGAGAGGTCAACACCATCACAAAAGAGAACATCAATGGAAAAGGAGCCCGACTTCTTGAAAGCATGGGGTTATAATGGAATATACTCACACACATTTAGAAATTATTAAGTGTCTTTTAACTATTTAAACAATTGAAGGTGAATGTCCAATTTCTTTTACGTTTGCTGAAAATAAATATTAGAAATACACTAAAAATAGTTAATGTTTATGTGATTATCATGTTATTATAGTCTTAATAATTTTAAGACATAACTTTGTTATGATCATTTTGATAATTGAATTATCATTTTAAAATATAACGAAATTATTTTACTTAATTATAAGAAAAGATAAATCCTACAATAAGACAATATGTTTAGATGGATTGTATTCTCCCTATCTCTTTGGGAGGTATCTCTACAGCCAACAATTTGTACTTGATTTGACATTTTTTTGCATTTATTGAATAAATTAAAAATCATAATATAACCGTGTCTAGATTTTTAATTTATTTAATAAATGCAAAAAAATTGTCTATTCAGATGCATTCTTCTAGCTCCATAGACATTTCCATCTCTTTGAATGCTTCATATTAAGGAGTCATAGTACCAATGGTGGAAAATAATCCATTAAGACACATTTTCTTGGTGGAGGGTAAAAATAGTTGAAAGCAGTTGGCATAGTGGGAAAAGAAAAATAAATATCTTAACTCATTTTATGAGATTACATTTTTTCAAAGCATTGTCAAGGGGTTCTTGAGCTTGTATAGTTGTGGGAAGATATCACAAATTGGCATTTTACCTTAATTGCCAAGGGGCTCTCAAGCTTGTATAGTTACGGGTGTGAGGTTTGGGGGAATAGCATGTCAAACCACAAATAGTGACAAATAGAAAGAATTCAAAAACATCTAATCATTAGCAGCCTCAAAGTCTAGTCAATGATACCATATGAGATTATTTTAGTTGAGGCTAATATATTCCCAATTCAGGGTTCAGTGATCACTCAATGGTTATGCTACTTAAAAAAAGTTGAAAATATGGATAACCACTGCTAGTCCAAAATTGTTGTTGAAGAGGAGCTAAGTCATAGGAAAAAGACTTGGAAGAAAGAGAATAACAAGTGGATGAATAAGTGGGAAATAAATCAACATGAGTGTCCTAACACTAATGAGGGGATAAAAAGGTGGGTGTTAAAGAAAAAATAAAAAATAACATGTGGATAAAATAGCTAGGCAAAATAAAAAGCATGCTATATCAAAAAATTTAACCCTACATGGAAGCTTGATGAAAAAGTTAAATTGAGATCAACAATTTAGGGAAAGGCTAAAACTTTAATTCCACAATTGAGGATTGTTGGTAAACAGATTTGTCACTGCGGTTGTTTATCTGAAACTAAGCTTGTTTGCCCGAAAGAGTAGTGACAAACATTCCAACAGTTGGAGAGATTGTAGTAAAACCACAATCTTCCTCTGCGTTTGAGAGGGGTAGCTCCCTCGTATGATGGGGGTATTCAATATTTTTGTGTACTTTTAACCTAAAAGTACATAAAGGAGAAAACACTAAACTAAATAAAAGAGAATAACGGAAACCCCAATGGCAAACCTACGAACACCATATAGGATTTCACAAATGATGATTGATACAAAGGGGATTTAAACATAAAATAAGATTTAACTCGCAAATATCTCAACATACAAAGAGATGAGTAACTCTAGCACATCCAAACCAAGATACCAAATGGTATATGCATGAAGTTGTGGTACCAAAAAGGTGCCACACTTCAAAAAAAATGAAAAATGCTCATAAGGCGCGTACCTTATAAGGCGCACACACTATAGGGTGCGCGCCTTATAAGGCGCACACCTTATGAGCATTTCAAACTTTAAAAAAACCCATGTCCGCATTTTGAATGCATTCTGCATTCCCAAACCCACGTTTTGGCGATTTGGGGTGCCATTTTCTTGCGCTCGCCCTTTGTAAAAACTTGATATTGGGCACTAAGTTGTCCATATCTCATCAAAATGCGACCACGCCATCGAAGAGCTCGAAGAGGTATGTATTTTTGCTTTCTTATTGTCATTTTTTTATTAATTTGAAGATTAAACTAGGTTTATTGATTTAAATTTATTTTCATTATCAAGAAATGAGATTAGACAAGAAAATGTTGAAAACACTCATTCACCTCCTCATGAAGACCATATTGAAGAAGAAGCACATCAAGAACCTCCTACAATCCCTATACATCCCATAGGTACACAATAAAACCTATTAGGTCAAATAGAAAATAGCCAAAAAGAGCTTGAAGGTTTAATCACAAGGCTAAAAGATCCCAATGGAACAAACTCCATAGGACAAACCTTGCCAGTTCTTTGCAATCTATTGTATCTCACATACAATTTGTGAGGGCAAATAAATTTTTGGTCCAGTAAGAAGGAAGAACAAAAGCAATTTTATGCTGACAAATTATCATATGTGGCAGTGAAGAAAAAGAAAATAAATAAATTTGACTTGTGTGCTCTTTTTACGGACCCCCGAACGAATCAACCTTTACACCCTAGATGTAGGAGATTCTCTATTTATTGGTGTCATCATGAAGGGATTAAGAACAATTTTTGGGATAGGTGGTGGATGGTATTTGATCAGCCCCCATGCAATAATCACGAGGTACCCCAATACTTTTTGAGAAAACTGTACTGTGAGTTTGTCCTTAATGAGATCCCAAACTATTTTGAATTTCTAGATTTCCAAGGTAGAGGTGGGGGTTCCTCACATGATAGAGAGGGTGCACAGCGTGACCCAAATCTCCCACCAAGACCCTTGGCCAGGGGTATATGCACGAAGTTGTGGTACCAAAAAGGTGCCACACTTCAAAAAAAAATTAAAAAGCACATAACGTGCACGCACTATAGGGCGCGCGCCCTATAGGCTTTGTGTGCTAAGCCTTAGGCTTGGCACACCAATCCTATAGGGCGTGCGCACGCCTTATAAGGTGTATGTGCATTGTAAATAGCAAAAAAACCTTGCTCCACATTTCTACATTCCAAACCCGCGTTTTTGATAACTCAATGATGAACCACGAGTACCAAACCAGTACTGAGAGGGGGGGGTGAATCAATACAAACACAAATACAGTCCAAAACCGGTTTGATAGCAAATACCCCAAATGATTGACAAGCAGGGATACCGGTAAAATAGAGTGCAACCGGTAACATCCAGTACAACTCACTCAGTCATGAACCGATCACTCAATAAGCTACCCTCTTAGCTTAATACTATTGTATCATTATATTCTCATGCTTAAACAAGTAAACTTAACCATCAGTTCTTCACAACAGTGAGTGCAATATGTTTTATAGACAGGCATAAAACATAGAACCTTCGTATGCTTAATAGGTAAAACAAGGCATCACAAGACAAAAGCATTTCACATGACACATATATTTTTCACGTGGAAACCCAACTGGGAAAAACCGCGGTGGGAATGAATACCCACAAGCTACTTTTTGAACTCTTTAGAAGTCTGCTCTGTTAGGAGCCTTGTCCAGTTAAGGACATTACAATAGGTTCTGGTAGGAACCGATCCTGTTAGGGATCACTCGGTTAAGAGATACCCGGTTAAGGGATACCCGGTTAAGGGTTAAACTCGGTAGGGTCACCTTGTTAGAGGATTTCAAGAACTCAATAGCTGAAAGGATCTCCTAAGCTCTCTAGCTTCTCAGAACTCATTAACCTCGAGTTACCCGGTTAAGGGATTTTAATCAAGCCGGTTAAGACCACCCGATTTAAGGGATTTTGAATCAAGCCAGTTAAGGCTACCCTGTTAGGGGATTTTACAACTGTTGAAGTGGTTAGAGATCAATAGGAATTACAATGATCTGTTAACAACACTAAATGCTAATGTAGATCCATTTAGGCTCCTCTTCATCTTCTGCACATTCACTTTGCAAATATCTCTTCTCTCCTTTGGTCTGGCAAGAATCACGTATCACTTCTCTTGGATACACACTCACAACTTTTTCCAACAACTTCAGAAAGAAACACAACATCGACCTTATAGGAAACATACCGGTTGGTAGCAAAAACCCTAAACCCTAAACCTATTAGGTTAAGCAATTCAAACGGTTCGATCCTAACCGTTGAATCATACTGCATTAAATGCAACAATCTTGAATCGATCTCAAGACATTCTCCATCATCCATTATCCACCGATTTCATGGCGGCTGATAACCCTTTACGCATTATCACCATTTGACAGACTTCACTCATTCTCGAGGTAGATAGGAATAGTCTTCTTCATGCAAGATCCTTCACATGCACAGAGCTTACGTGGCAACACGATCTGTCCTCCATCATACTGCTAACTCATCACACAAAGATCACCGATTGAGTCACACAGACTTGAGGTACTCCAACCGAAAACCCTGAAGTGGAAGCTACCTACCAACCGGTAGTCATACAATGCTTCCATGTACCAGTTCCCATAATTACATGTTGGTTCCCATAACTACATGCCAGTTCACCTTGAACAAATATGTCACTTCACTTTGGCATATAAACCGGTTCATACATATGTCGATTCCTCTCTCTTCACCTATCACATGTGTCGGTTCACACCATGTCTCATATTGACATCAATGACAACATACAATATCATTATGTCTTCCTGCTGGTTCACGTAATGCCATGCCAGTTCACATAATGCCAACAATCTCCCCCTTTGGCATAGAAAGCAATATACAAAAGATATCTTCTCTGCTTCACATCTTCTCCCCATTTGCTACAGATATCTTTTTGCTTCACTCCTTCTCCCCCTTTGACAACAATGCCAAAGTGGAGGTACAGTCATCACTGTTTCATCATGCTGCTCCCCCTAAGGAGGAGCATCCTTCAACACACCAATCAACCAAAAATTTGTCTTTCCAGTACCTGACTGATGTGGAACAATCACTTTTAGTTCACTTCCTGAAGGGGCAATACCCCTAATTCACCTCTCAAATGCACAAATGTTGTCTTTGGGAGAGGCTTGGTGAATATGTCTGCTAACTACTCCTTACTGGACACATGCTCCGGTGCAATCTCTTTATTCTGAACCTTTTCCCTCAAGAAATGATACTTAAGCTCAAAATTCTTGGTTCTAAAATGTAAAACTGGATTCTTTGATATATTGATAGCACTTGTGTTATCACAGAATATACTTATCGGTTTAGATACAGGGATCTTGAAGCCTTCCAGTACATGCTTCATCCAGATTGTCTGAGTGCAGTTTATGAAAGTTGCAACATACTCCACTTCCACTGTAGACTGAGAGATACAACTCTGCTTTTTACTCATCCATGAGACCAGTCTACCACCGAGAAAGAATGCACCACCGGTTGTGCTTTTCCAGTCATCCACATTGCCTGCCTAATTAGCATCTGTGAACACTTTCAGATTGAAATTATTGTTGTATGGGTACCACAATCCATAGTCAATTGTTCCCTTCAGATACCTAAGAATCCGCTTGACTGAAATCAAGTGAGATTCTCTTGGACTCTTTTGGAATCTTGCAGTAATGCCAACTGCATGTGCAATATCCGGTCTGCTATGCACTACATAATGCAACTTACCAATCATTGATCGGTATTCCTATGCACTACATAATGCAACTTACCAATCATTGATCAGTATTCCTTCTCATCAACCAGTGCGGAATCATCCTCTTTTGTCAATTTGCAACCGGTCACCATCGGTGTACCAACCAGTTTGCTATCTTCCATGCCAAAAATCTTCAACACCTCTTTGACATATTTGGACTGAGTGATGAAGATTCCATCTTTCATCTGCTGGATCTGCAGTCCAATGAAGAACTTAATCTCCCCTATGAGTGACATCTCAAACTCTTTCTTCATCTCATCGGCAAACTCATGACTCATCTTGTCATCTCCACCAAAGATGATGTCATCAACAATAACTTCACAGATCAGGATCTGATCTCCTTCAGACTTCAAGTAGATATTTCTATCTTCATTTGTTCTCTCAAATCCAATCTTCACAAGATGGGAATGTAGGCACTCATACCATGCCCTAGGTGCTTGCTTTAGACCATATAATGCTTTATGTAGCCTACATACCATGTCACTCTCTTCAAATAGGGCAAACCCATCTGGTTGCTCAATATACACCTCCTCTTCAAGTACACCATTTAGGAATGCAGATTTTACATCCATTTGATATACCTTGAACCTCTTAAAAGTTGCATATGCAAGAAGCATACGAACTCCTTCCAATCTGGCCATGGGAGCAAAGGTTTCTCCATAGTCTTCTCCTTCTTCGTGATTATATCCTTTGCATACCAATTTGGCTTTATTCCTAATCACTGTGCCATCCTCATTCAACTTATTTCTGAACACCCATTTGGTGCCAATGACATTTTTATGCTCAGGTCTGGGTACCAAGGACCATGTACCATTTTTCTCTATCTAATCAAGTTCCTCTTCCATTGCCTTGATCCAGTCTTCATCTTTATGAGCTTCTTTGAATGACTTAGGCTCAAATTCAGAGATCATACATGAGTTTTCTCTGATTTTTCTTCTAGTAAGGATTCCTGCATCCTTATCACCTATGATCTGCTTGGGATCATGATTCAACTTGACATACAGAGGAATGGTCTTAACTGGTTCTTCTTGCTTTTCTTCTTCATCCTCATCTTCATCAGTATTAGCATTCACCGGTTCAGGGACACTGTTACTGGTACTTGGTTGGCTAACAACCGGTTCATTTACAACTTGCTCACTGCCGGTTTCCTCAGTCTTCTCAGAGGATTCATCAACTCTTACATTGATGCTTTCCATAATTCTCTGAGTCCTATTGTTGTAGCACTTGAAAGCTTTACTCTTGGTGGAATATCCTAGAAATATTCCTTCATCACATTTAGCTTCAAATTTGCCCTGATGTTCACTCCTCTTGATGTAACATTTGCTACCAAATACCTTAAAGTAGTTAACCACAGGTGTCTTACCAGTCCAATACTCATAAGGAGTTTTGTCCTTACCCCTTTTGATGAGTACCCGGTTCATAGTGTAAACTGCAATGCTCACTGCTTCTCTCCAAAAGGTGTGAGCTACCTTTCCTTCGATCAACATGGTTCTAATTGCTTCAACCACAGTCCGGTTATTCCTCTCTGCTAGGCCATTCTGTTTTGGAGTCCGGGGGGCAGACAGTTGTCTCTTGATGCCAAATTCTTCACAATACTTGTTGAATTCACTGGAAGTGAATTCCCCTCCTTGATCAGTTCTGAGACATTTGATCCTTTTACCGCTTTCCTTCTCCACTAATGCTTTGAAAGCTTTGAATTTCCCAAAAGCTTCAGACTTGTCTTTCAAGAATGTGACCCACATCATTCTTGAGCAGTCATCGGTGAGAATCATGAAGTACCTATCACCCTGCACACTTCTAGTTTTCATAGGACCACATAAATCAGTATGCACAAGATCAAGCAAGTTGTCAGCAGTGAAAGATTTACCTTTAAAGGTTGAGGAAGACATTTTCCCCAATTGACATTCTCTACACAAGGTATTATCCGGTTTACTCAGCACCAGCAACCCTCTAACTGCCTTGATCTTACTAGCCTTCACAATGTTGTCAAAGTTCACATGGCAGAATCTCCTATGCCATATCCAGCTATCATGAAGCTTAGCCATAAGACATGTACTTATATTTGCAGTCAGATGAAATAGGTTACCTTTAGTCTACATGCTAGTGGCTACCAATTTGCCATCTTTTCCTTTGATTCTACAAACTCCATTCTTGAATTGCAGAGTGAGGCCACTGTCATTTAGCTGGGCAACACTTAGAAGGTTGTGTCTGAGACCATCAACCCAGTACACATTGTCAGCACTACTCTTTCCATTCAAAGAGATGGACCCTCTGCCTTTGACCATGCATGGTGCATCATTGCCAAAGCGAACCACACCACCATCATACTCCTCTAAGGATAGAAACTTGCTCTAGTCACCAGTCATATGGTGAGAACAACCACTGTCAATGATCCACTCATTGGAATCATCAAACCGAGAGACAAGAGCCTTCTTGTCTGCCACATCTTCCTTTACAGCAACAAACACAATGTCTTCATTCTCTTCATCTTCTGATTCCTCATCTGTGACACCTTCATCAACTGCCACAAAATAGTTTCTTTAGTTTCCTCCTTTGAATTTCTTGAACCTTTCCGGTTTATCCTTGTTGTCGCTATTAGGACAGTTCATAGCAATATGTCCTATCCGGCTACAGGAAAAACATTTCAAAGGTAGCTTACCTTTGTATTTACCAGTTCCTTTTGAAAATTTCCTGGCAAGAAGAGCTTCAAATTCCATCAGAAACTCTTCATCATTCATTTCTCTGCTCTAATTAGGTTCCCCACTAGTGCTAGCCTCTTTTCCTTTTCTGGAAGGTATAGTAGAGGCTCTAAAAGTTGATTCTGTCTTTTGAACACTGCCATCAAAACTATTCAGCTCATAGGCTGTCAACTTGGCTATGATGGAGTCCAAGGACGCCTTAGACTTGTCTATTGATCTCAGCTCATGAATAGCAGCAACCCTTATTGCATAGACCAGCAACAGGGATCTCAGGACTTTGCTTACCACAGTGGAATCTTCTATTTTGCCACCTGCACTCTTTATTTCTCCAACAACTATTTTGATTCTTATTCTATACTACTGAATGGCCTCTCCTTCAACCATCTGTATGTCTTCAAACTTCCCTCTCAGGATCTCTTCCTTAGCCTGTTTTACATGCTCATCACTACCATAGATATTTTCAAGAGCATCTCATACCTCTTTGGGATTTGCCTTGTCCTGAACATCAATAAACTCAATGTCAGATAGACTACTGATGAGGGCTTCCATGACTTGCCCATTTTCTTGTATCTCTCTCGTTTGGCCATCGGTGAGAGTACCAGTAGGAACAACATATACATTTTCAACATAACTCCAGTGTTGAACACCCATGCTTTTGATGAATATCTTCATCCTGTCTTTCCATATACCAAAATTTTCCCTATTAAACTTTGGACCTTCCCTCTTCATCATTTGACTAGGATCTTTTCCTCAAGCGGTTAAGCTTACAACACAGAGGATCTGGAGTGCTCTGATACCAATTGATAACTCAATGATGAACCACGAGTACCAAATCGGTACTAAGAGGGGGGGGGTGAATCAATACAAACACAAATACAGTCCAAAATCAGTTTGACAACAAATACCCCAAATGACTGACAAGTAGGGATACTGGTAAAACAGAGTGCAACTGGTAACATCCAGTATAGCTCACTCAGTCATAATCGGTCACTCAATAAGCTACCCTCTTAGCTCAATACTACTGTATCATTATATTCTCATGCTTAAACAGGTAAACTTAACCATTGGATCTTCACAACAGTGAGTGCAATATGTTTTATAGACAGGCATAAAACATAGAACCTTCATATGCTTAACAGGTAAAACAAAGCATCACAAGACAAAAGCATTTCATATGACACATATATTTTTCACGTGGAAACCCAACTGGGAAAAACCACAGTGGGAATGAATACCCACAAGCTGCTTTTTGAACTCTTTAGAAGTCCGCTCTATTAGGAGCCTTGTCCAGTTAAGGACATTACAATAGGTTCTGGTAGGAACCGATCCTATTAGGAATCCTTCGGTTAAGGGATACCCGGTTAAGGGTTAAACCCGATAGGGTCACCTTGTTAGAGGATTTCAAGAGCTCAATAGTTGAAAGGATCTCCTAAGCTCTCTAGCTTCTCAGAACTCATTAGCCTCGAGTTACCCGGTTAAGGGATTTTAATCAAGCCAGTTAAGACCACCCGATTTAAGGGATTTTGAATTAAGCCAGTTAAGGCTACCCTGTTAGGGGATTTTACAACTGTTGAAGTGGTTAGAGATCAACATGAATTACAATGATCTATTAACAACACTAAATGCTAATGCAGATCCGTTTAGGCTCCTCTTCACCTTCTGCACATTCACTTTGCAGATATCTCTTCTCTCCTTTGGTCTGGCAAGAATCACGTATCACTTCTCTTGGATACACACTTACAACTTTTACCAACAACTTCAGAAAGAAACACAACATCGACCTTATAGGAAACATACAGGTTGGTAGCAAAAACCCTAAACCCTAAACCTGTTAGGTTAAGCAATTCAAACGGTTCAATCCTGACCGTTGAATCGATCTCAAGACATTCTCCATCGTCCATTATCCACCGATTTCATGGCGGCTAATAACCCTTTACACATTATCATTGTTTGACAGACTTCGCTCATTCCCAAGGTAGATAGGAATAGTCTTCTTCATGCAAGATCTTTCATGTGCACAAAGCTTATGTGGCAACACAATCTGTCCTCCATCATACTGCTAACTCATCACACAAAGATCACCGATTGAGTCACATATACTTGAGGTACTCCAACTGGAAACCCTGAAATGGAAGCTACCTACCAACTGGTAGTCATACAATGCTTCCATGTGTCGGTTCCCATAACTACATGTCGGTTCCCATAACTACATGCTAGTTCACCTTGAACAAATATGTCGCTTCACTTTGGCATATAAACTAGTTCATACATATGTTGGTTCCTCTCTCTTCACCTATCACATGTGTCGGTTCACACCATGTCTCATATTGACATCAATGACAACATACAATATCATTTTGTCTTCATGCCAGTTCATGTAATGCCATGCCGGTTCACATAATGCCAACAGTTTTGGCATTTTTGGGTTCTATTTTCTTGCGCTCGCCCTTTGTAAAAGCTTGAAATTGGGCACTAAGTTGTCCATCTCTCATCAAAATGTTGCCACACCATCGAAGAGCTTGAAGAGGTATGTATTTTTATTTTCTTATTGTCATTTTTTTTAATTAATTTTCATTGATTTAAATTTAATGATTTAAATTTATTTTCATTATCAAAAAATGAGATTAGACAAGAAAATATTGAAAACACTCCATCACCTCCTCATGAAGACAATATTGAAGAAGAAGCACATCAAGAACCTCCTACAATCCCTAGACACCCCATAGGTACACAAGAAAACCTATTAGGTCAAATAGAAAATAGCCAAAAAGAGCTTGAAGGTTTAATCACAAGGCTAAAAGATCCCACTGGAACAAACTCACATAGGACAAACCTTGCCAGTTCTTTGCAATCTATTGTATCTCACATACAATCTGTGAGTGGGCAAATAAATTTTTGGTCCCATAAGAAGGAAGAACAAAAGCAATTTTATGCTGACAAATTATCATATGCGGCAGTGAAGAAAATGAAAAGTAATAAATTTGACTTGTGTGCTCTTTTTACGGACCCCCGAACGAATCAACCTTTACACCCTGGATGTAGGAGATTACCTATTCATTGGTGTCATCATGAAGGGATTAAGAACAATTTTTGGGATAGGTGGTGGATGGTATTTGATCAAGCCCCATGCAATAATCATGAGGTACCCCAATTCTTTTTGAGAAAATTGTACTATGAGTTTGTCCTTAATGAGATCCCAAACTATTTTGATTTTCTAGATTTCCAAGGTAGAGATGGGGGTTCCTCGCATGATAGAGAGGGTGCACAGCGTGATCCAAATCTCCCATCAAGACCCTTGGCCAGACCTATGGTGGAGCATGTTATTATTCCTTCCATTGTGAAGGAGAGTATTGAGGTCGAAACTCTAGACTCGATTAGCTCACTCACTCAGACCCTTATACAATATGCTAGTCCTCTAGTAGAGGGTGATGCGAGTGATGATGTTGATTCTTCTAGGCATCGAGTTCCAGCTCATTTTTGTCGATCTTGTGGTTCTGTTTGCACTTATGATCCGAATAGTTCTGAGAATGCACGTGCACGAGCGGAGTTTGCTACAAAGAACATTGTCATGACAGAATCTTTGCTGAATGAAACATTTGGCATTGATACCCAGGTGAATTTCATTACAAGTTCATTTCATTCTTTTTATTAAATCTTATATGTAAATTTGAGAATATATCTAAATTAGTAAATTATTATGATAAAAAACAGGGTCAAAGTGTTCACAATACTAGCAACATTCCTGCAGCACCCTTTTTCACTACTTTGTCGACTCCACAAGTATACAACGAGTGAAAAATATAATTATTATATGTAGATAGTTGAACCTTATGTGAATGATTTTCTAATTACTCATTTTGGATGTCAAATAGTTTGACGCTAGAGCTTCAACATCAACACCTCGTAGTGTATTTCATTGACAATCTTTTACCCAAGTAAACAATTTATCTTTAATGTTGTTATTAAATAATATAGATAGTTTTGGCAATTAATCAATATACTTTGTTTAATTTTCAGATGTTGAATTCAGAGACTCCTCCTTCTGTCTGAGGATGAATGGAGCGCAGTGTTGCTTCAGCAGTAGCAAGTTCAACTGCTTTAACAGAAGTATGAGACATATTTATAAATTTAGTAAATTTAGCATTACATTTGTTATCTTAATAACATGTTATTGAAAATTTTAACGACACTTGTATTTAGTTTAATTTATATTGTGATGCTTACAGGAGGGGCTTGTCACTCCAAATCATGAACGTGCACCTGTTCTGGATGAACATCATCATTATTTGTATGCGGTAAGTGACTATTCTATTATATGTCATTCTAAAATTCAATTGTTGTATATGCTAACATCATTCTTTTCATTGTATCAGGTGGAGTTACAAAAAGGTCTAGATAGGAGGTCGAGTGGACGTACTCGAAAGACACCTACATCATATACATCTCCATCCCCTCAATAGGCAACGATATATCGTGATCTGTTTCCTTCCCCTAGAGCGAAATGAATAGAATAAGGTCCTATATTGTATGCCTATATGGCAATTTTGAACATATGTTTTGTATTACGAATATGTGACATTCTATCGCAATATGGCTTTTGGCAAGCTCCTATTTGACTTTATTGGATACCATGTTGTATGCCTATATGGAAAATTCGAACATACATTTTGTATTATGAATATGTGACATTCTATGTCCATATGGCTTTTGGCAAGCCCCTATTTGACTTTATTGGATATCATGTTGTATGCCTTTATAGCAATTTTGAACATATGTTTTGTTTTATGAATATGTGAAATTCTAAGTCCATATGGCTTTTGGCAAGCCTATTTGTTTGTATTGGATATATTTGATAGTTTTAACAATATACAATGTTGCATGGATTTGTAGCTTTTTGGTTAATGCAAATCATTTATCATGGTTATCCATAATTGCAGTACAAACGATTAGATGAATAACTGCACAAAGTTTATTATTACTTAAGCTTTGAACCTAAATATGTGTTTGTAATCCAAGACACAAGCCACCCCAATGCATATGAGCTAACAGTTTGGTGCCGCAACACGACTCCACAGGATCAGATGTATCCTTCTTATGATTAACGGGCACAGAGAAACGCAATGCTGAATATTGACAACTTTGAGCAATTTGAGCACTTGGGCGATTTGGTTGCTAGGGTGTGGCCTGTAACGATTGGGTGAGTTGGAGAGCAAAAAGAAGGCATTCCTACTGTAAACCCGGCCACCCCGACACGTACGAGCTGACGGTTCGGTGCCACGACGAGCGGATTGAAAGATGGGGCATTGTGCAACTTTTCATTGAACTCATCTGTCGTTTTTTGTTGCAACCGAGAAAGAGTTGCCACGAGCAACTAGATCCGAGTCTACCCAAACCAAGAGAGGATTTTTTAGAGTGCCATAACACAACCCTGTAGGATCAGATGGATAATTCTTATGATTAACAGGCATGGAGAAACGCGATGCCGAATATTGACAACTTTGAGCAATTTGAGCACTTGGGCGATTTGGCTGCTAGGGTGTGGCCCGCAACGATCGGGCAAGTTGGAGAGCAAAAAGAAGGCATTTCTAGCATAAACCCAACCATCTCGACGCGTACGAGCTGACGGTTTGGTGCCATGACAAGCGGATTGAAAGATGGGGCATTGTGCAACTTTTCATTGAACTCATCTAACGCTTTTTGTCGCAACCGAAAAAGAGTCACCATGAGCAACTGGATCCGAGTCTACCCAAACCGAGAGAGGCCTTTTTAGAGTGCCATAACATGACCCCGTAGGATTGGATGGATCATTCTTATGATTAACGAGTAGGGAGAAACGTGATACCGAATATTGACAACTTTGAGCATTTTGAGCACTTGGGTGATTTGGCTACTAGGGTGTGGCCCGCAACGATTGGGCGAGTTGGAGAGAAAAAAGAAGGCATTCCTAGTGTAAACCCAGCCACCCTGATGTGTATGAGCTGATGGTTTGGTGCCGCGATGAGCGGATTGAAAGATGGGGCATTGTGCAACTTTTCATTGAACTCATTTGTCGCTTTTTGTCGCGATCGAGAAAGAGTCACCACGAGAAACTAGATCTGAGTCTACCCAAACCGAGAGAGTCTTTTTTAGAGTGCCATAGCATGACCCCATAGGATTAGAAAAATCATTCTTATGATTAATGGGCACGGAGAAACGTGATGCCGAATATTGACAACTTTGAGCATTTTAAGCACTTGGATGATTTGGCTGCTAGGGTGTGGCCCGCAACGATTGGGAGAGTTGGAGAGAAAAAAGAAGGAATTCCTAGCGTAAACCCGGCCACCCTGATGTGTACGAGCTGACGATTCGGTGCCGTGACAAGCGGATTGAAAGATGGGGCATTGTGCAACTTTTCATTGAACTCATCTGTCGCTTTTTGTCGCGACCGAGAAAGAGTCGCCACAAGCAACTGGATCCTAGTCTACCCAAACCAAAAGAGGCTTTTTGAGAGTGCATAACATGACCCTAGAAGATCAGATGGATCATTCTTATGATTAACGGGCATGGAGAAACGCCATGCCAAATATTGACAACTTTGAGCATTTTGAGCACTTGGGTGATTTGGCTGCTAGGGTGTGGCCCACAACGATCGAGCAAGTTGGAGAGAAAAAAGAAGGCATTCCTAGTGTAAACCTGGCCACCCCGACGCGTACGAGCTGACGGTTCGGTGCCGCGACGAGTGGATTGAAAGATGGGGTATTGTGCAACTTTTCATTGAACCCATCTGACACTTTTTGTCGCGACTGAGAAAGAGTCGCCACGAGCAACTGGATCTGAGTCTACCCAAATCGAGAGAGGCATTTTTAGAGTGCCATAACATGACCCCGTAGGGTCAGACAGATTGTTCTTATGATTAACGGGCACGGAGAAACGCAAAGCCAAATATTGACAACTTTGAGCATTTTGAGCACTTGGGTGATTTGGCTGCTAGGGTGTGGCCCGCAACGATCAGGCGAGTTGGAGAGAAAAAAGAAGACATTCCTAGTGTAAACCCAGCCACCCCGATGTGTACGACTGATGGTTCGGTGCTGCAACGAGCGGATTGAAAGATGGGGCATTGTGCAATTTTTCATTGAACTCATCTGTTGCTTTTTGTCGCGACCGAGAAAGAGTCGCCACGAGCAACTGGATCTGAGTCTACCCAAACCGAGAGAGGCTTTTTTAGAGTGCCATAACATGATCCCATAGGATCAAATGGATCATTCTTATGATTAATGGGCATGGAGAAACGCGATGCCAAATATTGACAACTTTGAGCATTTTGAGCACTTGGGCGATTTGGCTCCTAGGGTGTGGCCCGCAACGATCGGGTGATTTGGAGAGAAAAAAGAAGGCATTCCTAGTGTAAACCCAACCACCCCGATGTGTACAAGCTGATGGTTCGGTGCCGCGATGAGCGGATTGAAAGATGGGGCATTGTGCAACTTTTCATTGAACTCATTTGTCGCTTTTTGTCGCGACTGAGAAAGAGTCGCCACGAGCAACTGGATCCGAGTCTACCCAAACTGAGAGAGGATTTTTTAGAGTTCCATAAAACAACCCCACAGGATTAGATGGATCATTCTTACATGTCACTATCATGAAGAAAAACGATGCCGAATTTCGACAATTTCTCACACTTTGAGTGATTTGACAACAAATGAGCATTTTTTACATCTTTTACCATATTAACGGGGTATACTTCATGAAATGATCCTATGTGATCTCTAATGGTCCAAAATGACATTATTTACATAAAATCACACAAAACAAGACAAAAACGTAATTTTTTATATTACAATGCCTCGAGTAGTCAAAAATACAAGTCATGTACATATATCCAAATAAGATTGATATTACAATTTTTTACATTTACATTTAATCCAATGAACCATCTGGATCTGCTCTACTCTTTATCGTGTCTAGTATGGCCTCATGGTCAGACTCACGAACGTTCCATAGGTTCTTGTTTAGTGGTCTACCCCCATATCTGATCAAATGAACATTTGAAGCTACAACAAGGTTAGAATAATGAAGAATCTTCCTATGTGTCTCGAAGTCCTCGAACAACCACAAGTTAGACTTCTTCAATGGGTACCTTCTAAGCCATGTACCAGTAACAACTACTGATCCTGTGGGGTACTCAATATTTTCTCCATCTACCATAGGGCGATCCAATTTCTTTGTTGCGTCCACACAACGACACAGGTAATAATATGTTCCTTCTTCATTGTCTTTAGCTGCAATTATTGCATAAACATGCCCTGCAATGATAAAGTGAGAAGAATTTAGCAAACAACTAAGGTAAAATATTAAAGTAAAAAAATTGCATGTGGATAATTTACCTGGTTGGACTAAATCTGACACATGGTCAAAGTCAGTCGATGCTTCCATCTATGTGATTTGTAGTGCACTCAGAGGTCGGTATGACTCAAGTGGAATTAGAGGTCTCATACACCACTCGTCCACCCACTCCTTTGACTCACAGTCATTATAGGCACCATCTCTACATGAACAACAATAACATGCCATCCACCGCATATGGATAGTCCATGAACCTGCATGAGAGCTTTTGAAAGAGTGTAGCTCACTCGATCATGTCAATGTACAACAATCTTCTAATTTTGCAATGTTAGTTTTATCTACCAACCAAAAAAATCTGCGAACTAAAGACTTACCTTGATTACCTGGACCAATTGTACCATTGTACCATTGAATAATTGATTTTGTATCTTTCAAGTTTGCATTCCCTTTGTACTTTAACTCTTCTTGTGCTAAAGCTCTTTTAATACATGCTCTTGCACCATCATGCTCCCCTTTTCCATGCCCAACCTCGGAGAAATTCCACATATGTTGAATAGCAGTCAACTTATGCATCCTACTCAACCAATAAAACATCTGAGAGTTCTTAAATTATGATGCACAATTATCTGACCATATGATATGTTGACAGAATGATATGCCTTGGCTAACCAAATCATCGTAGAATATCTCAAAACAACCTTGCACAAACTCTGTAGAGTGTGAGCGATCATCATTGATGTAAAAATGATACTCCCTCAATATCTTCATATCCTCTTCCATACTATCATGTGCATGAATGAATGCTATATGCACAAATATGGCAACTTGTGTGGAGTTGTAATATTGTGATTACATTTCGTTATGCGGTTGTAGTGTGTAGTTCTCTACAAAGTCAACAATTGAAATGATTGTATGAAGTGGAAATGTGTCCTTGCATAGCTTAAATTGTGATTCCAACCAACGAGCTCGATGGTTATGCCTTGCATACTCATACACTATATTCTCATGAAAGATGCCCATAAACTAATACACTGGAATCTTCTCACTAACCAATTCACACCTTTTTGCTTCTTTTCCATCTTTTAGCATGTAGGCCACTGTCTTATATATATATTCCAAATTCTAATAATTCATTACCAATTTCTTGTCCAATATCCATATGTTGACAAATTTGTAAATGTCGCAATCCACCACAATCAACACATGTGCCATCCATGCAACACTTATTGTAATATACTTGACCATCTACTCTTTCACATAAGATTCTAGATATGAATTCCCTTGAAGATGTCGATGGACCATTTATGTTGCATTCCTGCAAAACATTGTTAGCATGCAAATCTATACATATGCGTTGATAAACATCATAATGGTTAGAAAATTCAATATGTACTCTACAACAACAAGTTGTGCGTGTGTGATTTATTTTGACATAAAAAGGCTTTACCATTTCAAATAACCTTTGACTAATTTTTATTTGAGGATACATACGTTGAAACTTGGCAAAAAATTGTGTTTGAGTCATATCCAAAAAATGTTTCGGATGTGGATCACGGATTTTACTACCATTCCTCCTTCTTACAAAATCTCTTTGATTTGGAGAGACCCTTGTGTTATTCTTCCAAAAATCTTCAATTAGGGATCTCAAGGCTTCAACAATTGCTTTATCTTTCCATGGTAATCTACCTGAAAATGCCCATAACTCATTGTTATATGGATCCTCTGCTCTTTGTTGCCTTCCCAAAGCTCTCATTAGAGTTTGTCTACTTATCTTCAATTGTTTACTTGTCTTTCTAAGGAGGTGAGCTTTCTTAGTTTGAGTGCTTATAATTGTTGATGTAATGACACGTCGTGTGGCATTACTATCTTTTGTGCGTGAGTTAGAACCAACAGTATCATATGCATTCATCAGATTCTTCACAATACATTTGTCGCTTGATTCAATCAATGTTCTTAGCCCAAGAATCTTCATTATAGGCCTAAATTTCAGATTTCTCATCATTTCAACAAATAGTTGACATCTTCCTGTCTCATTTAAAGGCTCAAAAAATATTTTCCATATCCGGTTAGCATGTCTTTGACAAGTACGCTTCGGAAACTTGTCAACCATTGGTTTCAAAACATTAGCATCAATATCAATCAAATACTTAGGCTTTCTATGCAAAACTCTAGGAGGTGTTCTCAAACTTTGAGTTATCTCAAGATTAGGAATGTCAACAACATTAGGGATAGGTGGCATACCTTCAAGCAGAGATGAAAATGATGACATACCTTGAAATTGAGGTGTACAAGATGGTGTAGCTCCAATACTTGATGTGAGTAGTGAAGTACTTGCAACGTCAAATGTCATAGAGGGAGTGCATTCAATATGAGATGTTGTAGACACCAACGGTGTGCCAATAAGAGATGGTGTGCCTTCAACTTGAGATGTAAGAGATGGGGTGCCTTCAACTTGAATTGTTGTAGACATGCTCTCAACCTCGAGATTCAATTGTCTCATTGCATGAAGGTTTTGCATCTATTGCCTTTGTGTGGCCAATTTTGTCTCTCTCTTAGATTGGATGGATATTTCATGTTCATCTTCAATTGGCACCTCTTCAATTGACACCTCTTCTTCTATGGTATTCAATTTCCTTTGTTCATGAAGTTGCTTCATTCCTTCTCTTTTTTTTGCATTCTTAGCTTCACGCTCTTCCGGTGTTACATTTTTTGGTCGTTTCCTCGACATGATGATGATGCTAGATATGTTAAAATGGATATATGAAATTGAAATTATTTCATGTATTCCTTTTCTAAATTATTTCATAAGATCTTTAAAAGGATGTATGAAATTGCAAATTTTGTTTTAAACCACTAAACAAATAATTTTCTTATGCAACTTCCTTCAAATGCATTGTTAAATCTAATGTAAATCTAATAGGATTATAATCAATTTTGACTCACACTTTTATTCTAACATTTAAACAAAATAAAACTTAATAAGTATTTGAATTCTAAAAACAAGAAAATATTACCTCAATTATTCAAATTTGATAAAAAAACTATGTTCTTCCTCTTTGACATTGCCAAATGAAAAAAAAGGTGGTGGAGAGCTAATGGAATGTATAAAATAACCTTGCATAAAATGTCAACACCATGCAAAAAACATTTTTTTGTCTGATCATGCGCAGAAAGAAGACAAAATGAGAGAATGTGGGCTTGGAACACGGGTCAAGGGTCCCATATAACTGTTTTTTAGTGCAGCTCATTTGGCTAGCGCCAAATATGGCGCTAGCCAAATGAATTCCATTGAAACTTTTTACCTTAAACTAAACACTAACTATATACCCTATAACCTTTTTTTTGCGCTAGCCAAATGACTTCCATTTAAAATTTTTACCTTTGATAAATTTCTAATCGATACCCTATAACCTTTTTTTTGTGCAGCTCATTTGGGTATGGGTCGTATGGTGTCCTAAGGGGTCATATGGTGTCTTATGACCCCTTACGACACTATATGACACCTTAGGACACAATACGGTGTCATTATAGGTCGTATTGTGTCCTAAGGGGTCATATGGTGTCCTATGACCCCTTAGGACACTATATGACCCATTAGGACACAATATGGTGTCATTATGGGTCGTATGGACACCTAAGGGGTCATATGGTGTCCTATGGGGCCATAGGACACCATATGACCCCTTAAGTGTCGTTATGGGTTGTATGGTGTCATAAGGGGTCATATGGTGTTCTATGACCCCTTAAGACACCATATGATTCCCTAGGACATAATAGGGTGTTGTTATGGGTTGTATGGTGTCCTAAGGGGTCATATGGTGTCTTATGACCCCTTAGGACACCATATGACCCCCTAGGACATAATAGGGTGTCAGTATGGGTCGTATGGTGTCCTAAGGGGTCATATGGTGTCTTATGACCCCTTGGGACACCATATGACCCCTTAGGACACAATGCGGTGTCGTTATGGGTCGTATGGTGTCCTAAGGGGTCATATGGTGTCCTATGACCCCTTAGGACACCATATGACCCATTAGGACACAATATGGTGTCGTTATGTGTCGTATGGATACCTAAGGGGTCATATGGTGTCCTATGGGGCCCCTTAGGTGTCGTTATGGGTTGTATGGTGTCATAAAGGGTCATATGGTGTCCTATGACCCCTTAGGACACCATATGAACCCCTATGACACAATAGGGTGTTGTTATGGGTCATATGGTGTCCTAAGGGGTCATATGGTGTCTTATGACCCCTTAAGACACCATATGACCACCTAGGACACAATAGGGTGTTGTTATGGGTCGTATGGTGTTCTAAGGGGTCATATGGTGTCTTATGACCCCTTACGACACCATATGACCCCTTAGGACATAATACGGTGTCGTTATGGGTCGTATGGTGTCCTAAGGGTTCATAAGACACCATATGACACCTTAGGACACCATACGACCCATAACAACACCCTATTATGTCATAGGGGGTCATATGGTGTCCTAAGGGGTCATAGGACACCATATGACCCCTTATGACACCATACAACCCATAACGACACCTTAGGACACCATATGACCCATTAGGACATAATATGGTGTCATTATGGGTTGTATAGATACCTAAGGGGTCATATGGTGTCCTATGACCCCTTAGGACACCATATGAACCCCTATGACACAATAGGGTGTTGTTATGGGTCGCATGGTGTCCTAAGGGGTCATATGGTGTCTTATGACCCCTTAAGACACCATATGACCACCTAGGACACAATAGGGTGTTGTTATGGGTCGTATGGTGTTCTAAGGCGTCATATGGTGTCTTATGACCCCTTACAACACCATATGACCCCTTAGGACATAATACGGTGTCATTATGGGTCGTATGGTGTCCTAAGGGGTCATATGGTGTCCTATGACCCCTTAGGACACCATATGACCCCTTAGGACACCATACGACCCATAACGACACCGTATGGTGTCCTAAGGGGTCATAGGACACCATATGACCCCTTAGGACACCATACGACCCATAACAATGCTGTATTGTGTCCTAAGGGGTCATATGGTGTCGTAAGGGGTCATAAGACACCATATGACCCTTTAGAACACCATACGACCCATAACAACACCCTATTGTGTCCTAGATGGTCATATGGTGTCCTAAGGGATCATAAGACACCATATGACCCCTAAGGACACCATACGACCCATAACAACACCCTATTATGTCATAGGGGGTCATAGGACACCATATGACCCCTTATGACACCATACAACCCATAACGACACCTTAGGACACCATATGACCCGTTAGGACATAATATGGTGTCGTTATGGGTCGTATGGTGTCCTAAGAGATCATATGGTGTCTTATGATCCCTTAGGACACCATATGACCCCTTAGGACACAATATGGTGTCGTTATGGGTCGTATGGACACCTAAGGGGTCATATGGTGTCCTATGGGGCCATAGGACACCATATGACCCCTTAGGTGTCGTTATGGGTCGTATGGTGTCATAAGAGGTCATATGATGTCCTATGACCCCTTAGGACACCATATGACCCCCTAGGACACAATAGGGTGTCGTTATGGGTTGTATGGTGTCCTAATGGGTCATATGGTATCTTATGACCCCTTAGGACACCATATGACCCCTTACAACACAATATGGTGTCGTTATGGGTCATATAATGTCCTAAGGGGTCATATGGTGTCCTATGGCCCCTTAGGACACCATATGACCCCTTAGGTGTTGTTATGGCTCATATGGTGTCGTAAGGGGTCATATGGTGTCCTATGACCCCTTAGGACACCATATGACCCCCTAGGACACAATAGGGTGTCGTTATGGGTCATATGGTGTCCTAAGGGGTCATATGGTGTCATATGACCCCTAAGGACACCATATGGCCCCTTAGGACACAATATGGTGTCGTTATGGGTCGTATGGTTTCTTAAGGGGTCATATGGTGTCTTATGACCCCTTAGGACACCATATGACCCCTTAGGACACAATACGGTGTCGTTATGGGTCGTATGGTGTCCTAAGGGGTCATATCGTGTCCTATGACCCCTTAGGACACCATATGACCCATTAGGACACAATATGGTGTTGTTATGGGTCGTATAGAGACCTAAGGGGCCATATGGTGTCTTATGGGGCCATAGGACACCATTTGACCCCTTAGGTGTCGTTATGGGTCGTATGGTGTCATAAGTGGTCATATGGTGTCCTATGACCCCTTAGCACACCATATGACCCCCTAGGACACAATAAGGTGTTGTTATGGGTTGTATGGTGTCCTAAGGGGTCATATGGTGTCTTATGACCCCTTAGGACACCATATGACCCCTTAGGACACAATATGGTGTCGTTATGGGTCGTATGGTGTCCTAAGGGGTCATATGGTGTCCTATGACCCCTTAGGACACCATATGACCCCTTAGGACACCATATGACCCCTTAGGACATAATATGGTGTTGTTATGGGTCGTATGGACACCTAAGGGGTCATATCATGTCCTATGGGGCCATAGGAGACCATATGACCCCTTAGGTGTCGTTATGGGTCATATGGTGTCGCAAGGGGTCATATGTTGTCCAATGACCCCTTAGGACACTATATGACCCCCTAGGACACAATAGGGTGTCGTTATGGGTGGTATGGTGTGCTAAGGGGTCATATGGTGTCTTATAACCTCTAGGACATCATATGACACCCTAGGACACAATACGGTGCTATTATGGGTCGTATGGTGTCCCAAGGGGTCATATGGTGTCCTACGACCCCTTAGGACACCATATGACCCATTAGGACACAATATGGTGTCGTTATGGGTCATATGGACACCTAAGGGGTCATATGGTGTCCTATGCAGCCATAGGACACCATATGACCCCTTAGGTGTCATTATGGGTCGTATGGTCTCGTAAGGGGTCATATGGTGTCCTATGACCCCTTAGGACACCATATGACCCCTAGGACACAATAGGGTGTCGTTATGGGTCGTATTATGTCCTAAGGGGTCATATGGTGTCCTATGACCCCTTAGGACACCATATGACACCTTAGGACACAATATGGTGTCATTATGGGTCGTATGGACACCTAAGGGGTCATATGGTGTCCTATGGGGCCATAGGACACCATATGACCCCTTAGGTGTCATTATGGGTCATATGGTGTCATAAGGGGTCATATCGTGTCCTATGACCCCTTAGGACACCATATGACCCCCTAGGACACAATAGGGTGTCGTTATTTGTCGTATGGTGTCCTAAGGCGTCATGTGGTGTCTTATGACCCCTTAGAACACCATATGGCCCCTTAGGACACAATATCATGTCGTTATGGGTCATATGGTGTCCTAAGGGGTCATATGGTGTCTTATGACCCCTTAGGACACAATACGGTGTCCTTATTGGTCGTATGGTGTCCTAAGGGGTCATATGGTGTCCTATGACCCCTTAGGACACCATATGACCCATTAGGAAACAATATGGTGTCATTATGGGTCGTATGGACACCTAAGGGGTCATATGGTGTCCTATGGGGCCATAGGACACCATATGACCCCTTAGGTGTTGTTATGGGTCATATGGTGTCGTAAGGGGTCATATGGTGTCCTATGACCCCTTAGGACACCATATGACCCCCTAGGACACAATAGGGTGTCGTTATGGGTCGTATGGTGTCCTAAGGGGTCATATGGTGTCTTATGACCCCTTAGGAAACCATATGACCCCTTAGGACACAATATGGTGTCCTAAGGGGTCATATGGTGTCCTATGACCCCTTAGGACACAATATGGTGTCCTAAGGGGTCATATGGTGTCCTATGACCCCTTAGGACACCATATGACCCCTTAAGACATAATATGGTGTTTTTATGGGTCGTATGGACACCTAAGGGGTCATATGATATCTTATGGGGCCATGGGACACCATATGACCCCTTAGGTGTCGTTATGGGTCGTATGGTGTCGTAAGGGGTCATATGGTGTCCTATGACCCCTTAGGACATGATATGACCCCCTAGAACACAATAAGGTGTTGTTATGGGTCTCATTGTGTCCTAAGGGGTCATATGATTTCTTATGACCTCTAGGACACCATATGGCCACTTAGGACACAATACGGTGTCGTTATGGGTCGTATAGTGTCCTAAGGGGTCATTTGGTGTCCTATGACCCCTTAGGACACCATATGACCCATTAGGACACAATATGGTGTCGTTATGGGTCGTATGGACACCTAAGGGGTCATATGGTGTCCTATGGGGCCATAGGACACCATATGACCCCTTAGGTGTCGTTATGGGTCTTATGGTGTTGTAAGGGGTCATATGGTGTCCTATGACCCCTTAGGACACCATATGAACCCCTAGGACACAATAGGGTGTCGTTATGGGTCGTATTGTGTCCTAAGGGGTCATATGGTGTCTTATGACCCCTTAGGACACAATATGGTGTCGTTATGGGTCGTATGGTGTCCTAAGGGGTCATATGGTGTCTTATGACCCCTTAGGACACCATATCTAAGGGGTCACATGGTGTCCTATGACCCCTTAGGACATGATATGGTGTTGTTATGGGTCGTATGGACACCTAAGAGGTCATACGATGTCCTATGGGGCCATAGGATACCATATGACACCTTAGGTGTCGTTATGGGTCATATGGTGTCGTAAGGGGTCATATGGTGTCCTATGACACCTTAGGACACCATATGACCCCCTAGGACATAATAGGGTGTCATTATGGGTCGTATAGTGTCCTAAGGGGTCATATGGTGTCTTATGACCCCTTAGTACACCATATGACCCCTTAGGACACAATACAATATCGTTATGGGTCACATGGTGTCCTAAGGGGTCATATGGTGTCTTATGACCCCTTAGGACACCATATGACCCATTAGGACACAATATGGTGTCGTTATGGATCGTATGGACACCTAAGGGGTCATATGGTGTCTTATGGGGCTATAGGACACCATATGACCCCTTAGGTGTCGTTATGGGTCGTTATGGTGTCGTAAGGGGTCATATGGTGTCCTATGAGCCCTTAGGACACCATATGACCCCTTAGGACATAGTAGGGTGTCATTATGGGTCGTATGGTGTTTTAAGGGGTGATATGGTGTCCTATGACCCCTTAGGACACCATATGACCCCTTAGGACACAATAGGGTGTCGTTATGGGTCATATGGTGTCGTAAGGGGTCATATGGTTTCCTATGACCCTTTAGGACACCATATGACCCTTTAGGACACAATATGGTGTTTTTAGGGGTCGTATGCTATCCTAAGGGATCATATGGCATCCTAATGGGTCATAGGACATCATATAACCCCTTAGGACACAATATGACCCCTAACGACAACTAAGGGGTCATATGGTGTCCTATGAGCCATTAAGACACCATATGGTGTCGTTATGTGTCCTATGGTGTCCTAGGGGGTCATATGGTGTCCTATGACCACTTAGGACAAAATATGGTGTCGTTATGGGTCCTATGGTAAACTAAGAGGTCATATGGTGTCCTATGACCCCTTAGGACACCATATGACCCCTTAGGTGTCGTTAGGGGTCATTTTGTGTCCTAAGGGGTTATATGGTGTCGATAGGAGAATAAGTGAATTGTGAGAGCTAGAGAGGGGAGGGACAAAGAAGAGTTTGTATCTATTCCACATTTGGCGCATGCCAAATAGGGAGAGTGCCAAATGTGTACATAGAAACCCCCATCTCACCTCTCCCTTCTTTATCTCCCTTCCCTCGTAGTTCCATCTCTCTCTATGAGCTAGGTCTCATATTCTCTCTCTCCCCTTACCTCTTCTCGGGCTCTTCAATCTTATAGATACATACTCTTCTTTGTCCCTCCCCTTTCTAGCTCTCACAATTCCCTTATTCTGCTATCCCTCAAGCTATCTCCCTCTTCATCCATATTTGGCGCATGCCAAATGTGGAATATGGACCACATTTGGCGCGCACCAAATGGAATATCCATTCATCACATTTGGTGCACGCCAAATAGGGCGAGCATTGTATTTGGCACACGCCAAATAGGGCGAGCGTCGTATTTGGCGCACGCCAAATAGGGCACTCGCCATATTTGGTGAGCGCCAAATGTCCCGCTTTGGGAAACACCAAACCTATGGTTTGGATTTGCCTTGGGCATCCAACCCAAAGGTTTGGACGACCATTTCAGGCTAGATACGTGTTTTTTTCAGAATATTGAAAATTTTGACATATTTTTGGTCGTGCTCTCCATCAGGTTTGCACGTGTTTCAATGAAGTTAAAAAAAAATACTATGGTAAACTTGAGCTCCCTCTTAGCTATCCAAAAATGTAATTTATTTCAAATTTTGATTTCATTAAGTCTTTCATCTATAATTTATTTTCTTAGTGTGTCCGTTTTTTGTCAAAAACCAACATGCACTATTTTGGGTCTAGATTTTTACACATTCATCAAATTTTGAAAAACATTACATTTTTAGAAACTAGACTCCATTCTACACAATTTAAAAAATAAAAGTTTTGATTTTTGATTTGTTTTCAATGATTTTAGGGGGGAGCACGCTCAAATTTCTGTTTTTTAGGATGTGTCCACTTCGAAAATTAGTAAAAAATCATATACTCATTAAAAAATTAGCTGAAAATTCTGGCATAAACTTCAAGGTGTTAGATAATTTCTCACTGAAGCGATTTTAAAAATTCAAAAAAAAAGTTAACATTTTACGGGGGCCACAACAGACACTATGTTATGTTTTTTGCATAAAAACAAGATGACTTTTTGTGGCCCCCCTTTTTGAAGCCCTTAATCTTCACCATTTTAAAAAAAAATTAGTAGTTTAGAAAGTAGACTCAAAGCACTCTGACTCTTGTTCTTGTTGCATCTTCAAATTTGGAGTGTAACTATCTTCAATTTGTCGTTGAAGTTCAGACTTTGCTGATTTCAAAAAAAAAGTGGCATATTAAGACCCCCTTTTGGTACCACAACTTGGTGCACATACCCCCAGACCTATGGTGGAGCATGTTATTATTCCTTCCATTGTGAAGGAGAGTATTGAGGTCAAAACTCTAGACTCCATTAGCTCACTCACTCAGACCCTTATACAGTATGCTAGGCCTCTAGTAGAGGGTGATGTGAGTGATGATGGTGATTCTTCTAGGCATCGAGTTCCAACTCATTTTTGTCGATCTTGTGGTTCTCTTTACACTTATGATCCTAATAGTTCTGAGAATGCACGTTCACGAGCAGAGTTTGCTACAAAGAACATTGTCATGATAGAATCCTTGCTGAATGAAATATTTGTCATTGATACCTAGGTGAATTTCATTACAAGTTCATTTCATTCTTTTTATTAAATCTTATATGTAAATTTGAGAATATATCTAAATTAAAAAATTATTATGATAAAAAGTCAGGGTCAAAGTGTTCACAATACTAGCAACATTCTTGCAGCACCTTTTTTCACAACTTCGTCGACTCCACAGGTATACAACGAGTGAAGAAATATAATTATTATATGTAGATAGTTGAACCTTATGTGAATGATTTTCTAATTACTCATTTTGGATGTCAAATAGTTTGATGCTAGAGCTTCAACATCAACACCTCGCAGTGTATTTCATCGACAATCTTTCACCCAGGTAAACAATTTATCTTTGATGTTGTTATTAAATAATATAGATAGTTTTGGCGATTAATCAATATACTTTGTTTAATTTTCAGATGTTGACATCAGAGACTCCTCCTGATGTCCGCGTGTCAATGGAGTGTGGTGTTGCCACAGCAGTAGCAAGTTCAACTACTTTCATAGAAGTATGAGACATATTTATAAATTTAGTAAATTTAGCATTACATTTGTTATCTTGGTAATATGTTATTGAAAATTTTAACGACACTTATATTTAGTTTAATTTATACTGTGATTCTTACAGGAGGGGCTTGTCACTCCAAATCATGAACGTGCATCTGTCGTGGATGAACATCATGATTATTTGTATGCGGCAAGTGACTATTCTATTATATGTCATTCTAAAATTCAACTTTTTTTATATTCTAACATCATTCTTTTCATTGTATTAGGGGGAGTTACAAAAAAGTCTAGAGAGGAGGTCGAGTGGACATACTTTAAAGACACCTGCATCATATACATCTCCATCCCCTCGACAGCCAAAGATATCTCGTGATTTGTTTCCTTCCCCTAGAGGGAAATGAATACAATAGGGTCCTATGTTGTATGCTTATATGGCAATTTTGAACATATGTTTTGTATTATGAATATGTGACATTCTATGTCCATATGGCTTTTGGCAAGCTCCTATTTGACTTTATTGGATACCATGTTGTATGCCTATATGGAAATTTTGAACATATGTTTTGTATTACGAATATGTGACATTCTATGTCCATATGGCTTTTGGCAAGCCCCTATTTGACTTTATTGGATATCATGTTGTATGCCTTTATAACAATTTTGAACATATGTTTTGTTTTATGAATACGTGAAATTCTATGTCCATATGGCTTCTGGCAAGCCTATTTGTCTGTATTGGATATATTTGATAGTTTTAACGGTATAAAATGTTGCATGGATTTGTAGCTTTTTGGTTAATGCAAATCATTTATCATGGTTATCCATAATTGCAGTACAAATGATCAAATGAATAATTGCACAAAGTTTATTGTTACTTAAGCTTTGAACCTAGATATGTGTTTGTAATCCAAGGCACAAGCTTCTGGAGATCAACATAAATTTAATAGTTATAGTCAAAATAAGACTATATAAAGGAAACATGGAAAGAACCAAAATTAGACAATGTAAGACACCATTGTACCAATACCCATTCTAAAAAAATTGCATAGCCCATAAACTTATATTCATCTAATGCATTCACGTAAGCGATTTCGTTGCTAGGGTGTGGCCCGCAATGATCGAGCGAGTTGGAGAGAAAAAATAAGGCATTCCTAGCATAAACCTGACCACCCTGACACGTACGAGCTGGCGGTTCGGTGCCACGACTAGCGGATTGAAAGATGGGACATTGTGCAACTTTTCATTGAACTCATCTAATGCTTTTTGTCGCAACCGAGAAAGTGTCGCCACAAGCAACTGGATCCGAGTCTACCGAAACCGAGAGAGGCTTTTTTAGAGTGCCATAACATGACCCCGTAGGATTAGACGGCTCATTATTATGATTAACGGGCATCAAAAAATGCGATGCCAAATATTGACATCTTTGAGCAACTTGAGCACTTAGGCGATTTCGCTGCCAGGGTGTGGCCCGCAACGATCAAGTGATTTGGAGAGAAAAATGAAGGCATTCCTAGCGTAAACCAGGCCACCCCAATGCGTATGAGCTGACGATGGTGCCGCGACGAGTGGATTGAAAGATGGGGCATTGTGCAACTTTTCATTGAACTCATTTGACGCTTTTTTGTCGCAACCGTGAAAGAGTCGCCACGAGCAACTGGTTTCGAGTCTACCGAAACTGAGAGAGGATTTTTTAGAGTGTCATAACATGACCCCATAGGATTAGATGGCTCATTCTTATGATTAACGGGCACCGAGAAACGTGATGCCAAATATTGACAACTTTGAGCAACTTGAGCACTTAGGTGATTTCGCTGCTAGGGTGTGGCTCGTAGTGATCGAGCGAGTTGGAGAGAAAAAAAAAAGAATTCTTAGCATAAACCCATCCACACCAACGCGTATGAGCTGACGGTTCGGTGCCATGACGAGCGGATTGAAAGATGGGGCATTGTGCAACTTTTCATTGAACTCATTTGACACTTTTTGTCGCAACCGAGAAAGCATCGCCACGAGCAACTGGATCCGAGTCTACCAAAACCGAGAGAGGATTTTTTAGAGTGTCATAACATGACCCTGTAGGATTAGATGGCTCATTCTTATGATTAACGAGTGCCGAGAAACATGATGCTAAATATTGACAACTTTGAGCAACTTGAGCACTTAGGCATTTCGCTACCAGGGTGTGGTCTGCAACGATCGGGAGAGTTGGAGAGAAAAAAGAAGGCATTCCTAGCATAATATTGGCCACCTCAATGCGTACGAGTTGATGGTTCAGTGTCGCGACGAGCGGATTGAAAGACGGGGCATTTTGCAAATTTTCATTGAACTCATCTGACGCTTTTTTGTCGCAACCGAGAAAGTGTCGCCACAAGCAACTAGATCCAAGTCTACCAAAACTGAGAGAGGCTTTTTTTAGAGTTCCATAATGTGAACCTATAGGATCAGATGACTCATTATTATGATTAATGGGCGTCGAGAAACGCGATGCCCAATATTGACAACTTTGAGCAACTTGAGCACTTAGGCGATTTTGCTGCTAGGGTGTGGCCCGCAACGATCGCGTGAGTTGGAGAGAAAAAATAAGGCATTCCTAGCATAAACTTGGCCACCTTGATGCGTACGAGCTGATGGTTCAGTGTCACAATGAGCGGATTGAAAGATGGGGCATTGTGCAACTTTTCATTGAACTCATCTGATGCTTTTTGTCACAACCGAGAAAGCGTCGCCACAAACAACTAGATCTAAGTCTACCAAAATTGAGAGAGGCTTTTTAGAGTGCCATAACATGACCTCGTAGGATTAGACGACTTGTTCTTATGATTAACGGGCACCGAGAAACGCGATGCCGAATATTGACAACTTTGAGCAACTTGAGCACTTAGGCGATTTCGCTGCTAGGGTGTGGCCTGCAACGATCGGGCGAGTTGGAGAGAAAAAAGAAGGAATTTCTAACATAAACTTGGCCACCCCGATGCGTACAAGCTGACAGTTCAGTGCCGCGACGAGCAGATTGAAAGATGGGGCATTGTGCAACTTTTCATTGAACTCATCTGACGCTTTTTGTCGCAACCGAGAAAGCGTCGCCACAAACAACTAGATCTAAGTCTACCAAAATCGAGAGAGGATTTTTAGAGTTCCATAACATGACCTCGTAGGATTAGACGACTTGTTCTTATGATTAACGGGCACCGAGAAACGCAATGCCAAATATTGACAACTTTGAGCAACTTGAGCACTTAGGCGATTTCGCTGCTAGGGTGTGGCCTACAACGATCGGGCGAGTTGGAGAGAAAAAAGAAGGAATTTCTAACATAAAATTGGCCACCCCGATGCGTACAAGCTGACAGTTCAGTGCCGCGACGAGCGGATTGAAAGATGGGGCATTGTGCAACTTTTCATTGAACTCATCTGATGCTTTTTGTCACAATCAAGAAAGTGTCGCCATGAGCAACTGGATCTGAGTCTACCAAAACCGAGAGAGGATTTTTTAGAGTTCCATAACACAACCTTGCAGGATCAGACGGTTTGTTCTTATGATTAACGGGCGCCAAGAAATGCTATGTAGAATATTGACAACTTTGAGCAACTTGAGCACTTAGGCGATTTCGCTGCTAGGGTGTGGCCAGCAATGATTGGATGAGTTGGAGAGAAAAAAGAAGGCATTCCTAGCATAAACCTAGCCACCCCGACATGTACGAGCTGATGGTTCGGTGTCGCGGTGAGCGGATTGAAAGATGGGACATTGTGCAACTTTTCATTGAACCCATCTGATACTTTTTGTCGCAACCGAGAAAGTGTCACCACGAGCAATTGGATCCTAGTCTACCCAAACCAAGAGAAGATTTTTTAGAGTGCCATAACACGATCCCACATGATCAAATGAATCATTCTTGCATGTCACTAACATCGAGAAAAATGATGCCGAATTTTGATAATTTTTCACACTTTGAGTGATTGACAACAAATAAGCATTTTTTACATCTTTTACCATATTAGCCTAAAACTTCACGAAATGATCCCATGTGATCTCTAATGGTCCAAAATAACATTATTTACATAAAATCACACAAAACAAGACAAAAACACAATTTTTTATATTACAATGCCTCGAGTAGTAAAAAATACAAGTCATGTACATATATCCAAATAAGATTGATATTACAATTTTTTACATTTACATTTAATCCAATGAACCATCTGGATTTGCTCTACTCTTTATCGTGTCTAGTATGGCCTCATGGTCAAACTCATGAATCTTCCATAATCTTCCATAGGTTCTTGTTTAGTGGTCTACCCCCATATCTGATCAAATGAACATTTGAAGCTACAACAAGGTTAGAATAATGAAGAATCTTCCTATGTGTCTCGAAGTCCTCAAAAAACCACAAGTTAGACTTCTTCACTGGGTACCTTCTAAGCCATGTACCAGTAACAACTACTGATTTTGTGGGGTACTCAATATTTTCTCCATCTACCACAAGGCTATCCAATTTCTTTTTTGTGTCCACACAACGACACCAGTAATAATTTGTTCCTTCTTCATTATCTTCAGCTGCAATAACTGCATAAACATGCCCTAGAATGATAAAGTGAGAAGAATTTAGCAAACAACTAAGGTAAAATATTAAAGTATAAAAAATTGCATGTGGATAATTTACCTAGTTGGACTAAATCTGACACATGGTCAAAGTCAACTGATGCTTCCATCTGTGTTAGTTGTAGTGCACTCGGAGGTCTATATGTCTCAAGTGGGATAGAGGCCTCATACACCATTCTTCCACCCACTTCCTTGACTCACACTCATTGTAGGCATCATATCTACATGAAGAATGATAGCATGCCATTTGTCGCGTATGGATAGTCCATGAACCTACATTAGAGCTTTTGAAAGAGTGTAGCTCACTCGATCCTGTCAATGTACAACAATCTTCTAATTTTGCAATGTTAGTATCATCTACCAACCAAAAAAATTTGTGAACTAAAGACTTACCTTGATTACCTGGACCAATTGTACCATTGCACCACTGAACAATTGATTTTTCATCTTTCAAGTTTGCATTCCCTTTGTACTTTAACTCTTCTTGTGCTAAAGCTCTTTTAATACATGCTCTTGCACCATCATGCTCCCCTTTTCCATGCCCAGCCTTAGAGAAATTCTACATATGTTGAATAGCAGTCAACTTATGCATCCTACTCAACCAATAAAACATCTGAGAGTTCTTAAATTGTGATGCACAATTATCTGACCGTATGATATGTTGATGGAATGATATGCCTCAGCTAGCCAAATCATCATAGAATATCTCAAAACAACCTTGCACAAACTCTGTAGAGTGTGAGTGATCATCACTGATGTAAAAATGATACTCCCTCAATATCTTCCTATCCTCTTCCATTCTATCATGTGCATCAATGAATGCTATATGCACAAATATGGCAACTTGTGTGGAGTTGTAATATTGTGATTGCACCTCGTTCTGTGGTTGTAGTGTGTAGTTCTCTGCAAAGTCAACAATTGAAACAATTGTATGAAGTGGAAATGTGTCCTTGCATAACTTAAATTGTGAGTCCAACCAACTAGCTCGATGGTTATGCCTTACATACTCATACACTATATTCTCATCAAAGATGCCCATAAACTGATACACTGGAATCTTCTCACTAACCAATTCACACCTTTTTGCTTCTTTTCCACCTTTTAGCATGTAGGCCACTGTCTTATATTTTCCAAATTCTACTAATTCATTACCAATTTCTTGTCCAATATCCATATGTTGAAAAATTTGTAAATGTCGCAATCCACCACAATTGACACATGTGCCATCCAAGCAACACTTATTGTAATATACTTGATAATCTACTCTTTCACATAAGATGCTAGATATGAATTCCCTTGAAGATGTCGATGGACCTTTATGTTGCATTCCTGCAAAACATTGTTAGCATGCAAATCTATACATATGTGTTGATAAACATCATAATGGTTAGAAAATTCAATATGTACTCTACAACAACAAGTTGTGCATGTGTGATTTATTTTGACATAAAAAGGCTTTACCATTTCAAAGAATCTTTGACTAATTTTAATTTGAGGATACATACGTTGAAACTTGGCAAAAAATTGTGTTTGAGTCATATCCAAAAAATGTTTCGGATGTGGATTACGGATTTTACTACCAATCCTCCTTCTTACAACATCTCTTTAATTTGGAGAGACCCTTGTGTTATTCTTCCAAAAATCTTCAATTAGGGATCTCAAGGCTTCAACAATTGCTTTATCTTTCCATGGTAATCTATCGGAAAATGCCCATAACTTGTTGTTATATGGATCCTCCCCTCTTTGTCGCCTTCCCATAGCTCTCATTAGAGTTTGTCTACTTATCTTCAATCATTTACTTGTCTTTCTAAGGAAGCGACCTTTCTTAGTTTGAGTGCTTACAATTGTTGATGTAATGACATGACGTGTGGCATTACTATCTTTTGTGTGTGAGTTAGAACCAACAATATCATATGCATTCATTAGATTCTTCACAATAGATTTGTCACTTGATTCAATCGATGTTCTTAGCCCAAGAATCTTCATTATGGGCCTAAATTTCAGATTTCTCATCATTTCAACAAATAGTTGACATCAACTTGTCTCATTTAAAGGCTCAAAAAATATTTTCCATATCCGGTTAGCATGTCTTTGACAAGTACGGTTCGGAATCTTGTCAACCATTGGTTTCAAAACATTAGCATCAATATCAATCAAATACTTAGGCTTTCTATGCAAAAATCTAGGAGGTGTTCTCAAACTTTGAGTTACCTCAAGATTAAGAATGTCAACAACATTAGGGATAGGTGGCATACCTTCAAGCGAAGATGAAAATGATGACATACCTTGACGTTGAGGTGTACAAGATGGTGTAGCTCCAATAATTGATGTCAATCATGAAGTAATTGCAACATCAAATGTCATAGAGGGAGTGCATTCAATATGAGATGTTGTAGACACCAAGGGTGTGCCAATAAGAGATGGTGTGCCTTCAACTTGAGATGTAAGAGATGGGGTGCCTTCAACTTGAATTGTGGTAGACATGCTCTCAACCTCGGGATTCAATTGTCTCATTGTATGAAGGTTTTACATCCATTGCCTTTGTGTGGCCAATTTTGTCTCTCTCTTAGATTGGATGGATATTTCATGTTCCTCTTCAATTGGCACCTCTTCTTCTATGGTATTCAATTTCCTTTCTTCACGAAGTTGCTTCATTCCTTCTCTTTTTTTTTTGCATTCTTAGCAGAGATTACTTTAGTGGCTAATATTTGCCAATGGCGAATTTTTCACATTGGCCATGTCCGAAATGGTGAATATTTTGTACCAACTAGGGAGGCCATGTCGCCAGAACATTATCAATTTCCGTCAAAGTCACGGCTCGATCGCCATATGTTTTATGCAATTAAATGTTTATATGCGATGATTTCGCCAATACAATATATGGTGGACACATGGTAAATTTAATTGTTTCACCTACACTCTCCGAGGTTTCCTTAATAGATGACCTTAATTCGCCTATAGGCATGTGAAGATTTGTTAGCCAGGGGGACCCAATTCGCCCAACATCTTGCCGACGCGTGTCTCCATTCACCCCAACTTTCGACAACTATATTGTATTCGCCTATTATTTGGACGACCTATAATCACCTCGAAAATTACTTAAGTCATATTTGGATGACTTATAATCGCCTCGAAAATTACATAAGTCATGTTATAGTTATGCGGGATTCGCCAAATATTTTTATACCATATAAAATTCCCGCAGAATCCACCATATAAGGATTGGTATAAAATTTAAATACATGCAAAGATCAGATCTATCTCAACACAATCTTGTGGGTTCTAGGCTCTGAATTTTGATCAATAGCAAAGTTTCAGACCAAGGAAAATCATTGTTGTTGACTGCATTGGTGACTACTAGTGACCTAAACCCTAAAGGTGAGCGATCATATCTTTGAAGTGGTATATTATACATTATAGTCTATTATTGCTTCTTCAACAAATTGATATTTTTTTGGCAGCCTTTATTTCATTGGAGATGTCGAACAGGAAGAGGGGTAGGAAACCTGAATGTGGGGAAGGCCAGAGAGGCCAACAAAAAGCAGAAAGTTGTCTTCGTACTTTGGCATTGGAAAAGATTGTGGTGAAAATTAGGAAGGTACATCATCACAAGTACAAGTACAAAATTCACCACCTACACCGCATGTTGAAGATGGTGGCGAACCTAATATCTCAGATCATCGATCTTGAAGAAGATTATCTGGTAGATACCCAAGTTAGTCGGAATGATATAATCAACTTGGGTGATAATGCCATTGATGATAATGCATGGAAGGGGAAAAGAAAAGCCATATCAAAAAAGGGTGAACCACAATCAAGAAAGGATCGGGAGTGGGATATGTCAGTGAGGAATTTTCAAATTAATTGGGCATCAAAGTATCCATTCATTGAACCAGTGGAGAATCCAATTGAAGGCGAGCCTCCAATAGAATGTAGGTGTAAGATTTGCACTTGGAAACATAGCAAGGAAATTAGGTTGCAACTAAAATTTGACACCATAGAAAAGCATATGGGTAAAGTTTATGAAAAACAAATGATAGACGGGGTTGAAAAATCAGTGATAAGATGGAAAACAAAGGAGGAATGTAAGCATGTGAGGAATGCCAAAGATTATTATTTTCATGAGAAATTACAGATGAAGCCTGCTGAAGTTAAAGGTTCTATTGAAGTTGTTTTTGGAAAAGCAATACAAATAGAACATCTGGGAAAATTTGTTCAGTTAAGCGTTGTTTTTCATATTTTGAGCAGAGGGCGTGCTATGATAGATTTCCCATCAATTAGTGATTTATTACACTTTTTGAAAGTTCCTAACTATCCTAATAGACACTAGTCAGTAAATTGTGGATGGGAATGGGTAGGTTGTCTTGCTGAGGTTGAAAAAGAAGATGTACAGGAAAAAATAAGAAAGTCAAACTTCATTGCATTTTCTTTAGACGAAGTTATAGCAGTAGTTATAGCAGTAGACAATACTTCAAGGGTATGCATGCATGTTTATACTATAGAGAATCATACCTGCCAACCTCATCTACTATCTGTTGCTAAAATGAAGGAGAGTGCGACGACGGAAAATTTATTTCAACTAGTAAAGAGAAGTTTAATTGAATATGGAGGTATGGATGACGTGACAGTAGCCAAAAAATTGGTTTGTGTTGGAGCAGATGGAGCTTCAGTAATGCAAAGTCACAGGAACGGTCTTTGTACAAAGATTGAAACTTCATTTGCATCGTACATTACTGCAATTCATTGCATGGCTCACAGAATGAATCTAGCTTTTGGAATTGTCAGCAAGTTTGCTTTGGTTAAAAAAATTGAAATTTTAATCAAAGAGCTCTACTCACACTTCTGTTGAATTCCCAAGCAATTTATGGAATTTCAACACTTTGCTGATGGATTAATTGATGGGAACAAGCTTCTCAAGGATAATAATACTAGATGGATCTCTTTGGATGGTCCAGCGCATCGAGTGTTTTCAGAATATCCATCCTTGATTGGACTATTTCACACAACTCGCGACGAATCAGATCAACTGAAATTTCCTGAACTTCTTGGCAGGTTAAGTAATTTTGAGACACTCTTAACTTTAGTAACTCTTCTGCCCATGCTAGAGGAAATGAGGAATATTATGAAGGCTACCCAAAAAAGAGCTCTATATATTGCAGAATATGCTACGCTGTGTAAGATGACATGCATGACCCTTGACAATCTCTATCAAAATCAACCAACACTATCTAATGAAAAATTTGTTAAGTGGCGGACACTCACAGATTTGAACAATCCTGATAACTTTTTACAAATCGCTGAAGACGGGGAGGTATGTGCCAATGTAAGGGGAGTTGAGATACCAATGCACTTCTATGCCACAGTCGACCCTGAGGAACTAGAAAAGCGCCCCAGGAAGAAAATAGCAAGAGTTAAAAAAGAAGATTTTGACAAGATTGTTGAGATGGTAACTACTTCTGTGAAGAAAATTGCATATGATCTTTCCTCACAAATTAGAAGCAGATTCCCTCCTGACAACCTACTCAAAGCCATGTCTATTTTGTTTCCTCATTATCGGAGCCTCAACAGTGCATCTGATTTTTGAAGTAAGCTACTGACTTTGATAAAACAATTTTGCATATCCAGAGAATTGAATGGAGTGACTATAAATGGAATATTAGATGAAACTCATCTTTGAGAGCAATCATCTCATTTTTCATACACTATGAAAGAACAATATGCCAAAATGGAGAACCCCCACGAAGAGGGATCAGTAACAAGGCTTTGGAAATATATAGCTGAGAACGCATCCTTGCGTGATTCAATGCCAGAATATGTGAAGCTTGTTGATTTATGTCTTACCATGATATTGGGTTCAGTGGAAGATGAGAGAGTTTTCAGTGCTTTGGGGTTCCTAAAATCAAAGATAAGAAACAAACTAGACAAAAATTTGGAAAATTGCTTGACGCTCTATACATCTAGGTATGATGTCCACACTTTTCCTTACGATAGGGCACTGCAAATCTGGAGGTCCAAATGTGAAAGAAGAGGTTTGGGCAACACTTCAAACCAAAGTGCAAGTGGGACTACTGGACCTACTAGCAGCATTGAGATGCAGTTCGGCAAAGATATGCAGACTCAGACTCAGAGTGAAGAAACCACATACGAGAATCAAGAAAGCACTGAATTTGATGAGGATGAATGGAAACTGTAAGAGATTGGTATTTATTAATCTCATTACTGTATCTCATCATTCATATTACAAAAGCATATTACTTTTTGCAATTAGAATTTAATATTGATTTGTAATTGTATTTTTCAACTTTCTATTTCTAGATTTAAAATAGCATAATAAAAAAAAACCATAATGTGTTTATTGATACAGAGATGTTTATTGTTTATTTATACATGTTTGAGTCTTAAATTTGTGTGATACATTTCAGAACCATATGATACAATTCATTCAATAGTAATACACATGTCGAGAACTTAGATTTTCATTAATTCTTTCAAAATATAGCCATATGATACAATTCATTCAATAGTAATACACCAATCTGTGTGATTCTCCATGCCAATTGCAGAAGTGAATACAAAGTTTCAGAACCCTTTGCAAATGACCCTAAATTCCCTTTTATAGAAACAAGAGAGCAACAACAATTCCTGTGTGATTCTCCAATGTCCATGCAAAAGTGAATACAAAGTTTCAAAACCCTTTGCAAAATTGCAAATGACCCTGAATTCCCTTTTATAGAAACAAGGGAGCAACAACAACTTTAGGTCGAATTGCAAGTTCGTAACATGTGAACATTGAACATCAAAATCACAAACTCGACATAGATTTATATGGCCATCACAGGTCATATTAGCAATTTAACATCTGCTACATGTTTGATGTCTCGTGTTCAAAAAACAGAGTTCAAAATTAAATATTAATTCACACCATGACAAATTAAACATAGATAATAGCAGTGCCTAAAACCTACTAATCATAAATAGAGAAATGCATAAATGTTAAAGCAAGGGAGAATTTGAGAATACAAATTTACTGGCTGAAGTTTTGCACTGTGCAATGTGTGCATCATAGATTCATAGGCTGGATTAGCAAAATAGCAATAGCGAGTGTTGTTTTTCTCCTATTCATAAAATAGATTCATAGGCTGGATTAGCAAAATGGCAATACTGAGTGCATCATAGATTCATAGGCTGGATTAGCAAAATAGCAAACAGAAAAAACATAAAACCTTGAAATTAAGAATAAAAGAAGAAAATTGTGCAATACATAGTATGATTCTTAAGAATTCTGTGTCAATTTTTGTAGGGTGCTCCACTCTTCGTCTGATGGAAGGTCAATATTCAGTAAACTATGGAAAGTCAACTCCAACTTTGTCAACATTCCATATTTAGAAGATTTACTTGACATCACTGTTTCATCCAATACCGAATTTAGAGTTGTAAATGGTTGGATGAATTTCAGAAAGCTTTTGGGAGTTGTGTCCTTTGGAAGCAAGTCTAAATCAAACTTCATTTTTATCTCCATGCTTTTTTTGTAAGCTTCTTCTCCAGTGAATTTATTTGATGTGTCAACAGGATTAGGCAAACCAAGTTTAATCAAATTATTTTTCTTTTCTTGCAGCTTCGCTATCTTTTTTCTGTTGTTACTACTTATCAAGTTGCCATTAGTTTTATATCCAAAGTCATTCTATATACTCTAGTCGGTTACAACTACCGAAATATTCAGTCGATATGCACAGTCTAGTCGGTTAAAGAAGAAAGTAGTCACAAAGCCTAGTATGCACCGAGTTGTCTACTGAGTATCATTCCATGTCTATCGAGTAGCAAAGATGATATACCGAGTTGATATACACTGAGTGAAACATGTTACCAGATTCATTGAACCTGGACACACATATGAAAACGTGTTACAAGATCGAGGAACATAGAACCGTTATCACATTGGAAATTGCACTTAAAGATTGTGTATGATTTTTAGGTCATCTAACCAATGAAATATTTTGCATGGTTATTCATTCGAGAAATCATGTTTGTAAGATCAAAGCAATGAATTAGATCACCGACATAAGAGATCTATTTATACAACATGGATTGAGATCAGATATACACATGTAGTATGACAGAAAGGAAGATATAGAAATATATGAAGCAAGACATGTGAAAGCACTAAGTGTTATGACTATTACAAAGACACAGAGGTCACCGAGAAGGATTTCAGAGAACAGTCAAAGAACAGAGTAAACAGAAGGGTTTACCAAGTTACTTTATGGGTTACCGAGGTATGCTATAGGCAAGGTAATCTTATTTTGAGCACATAGAATCTTCTATAACATTCCAGATGTAAAGTTGCAGATAGTTGTAAAGATTTTATTGAAAATTTTGAAGTTGTAAGAGAAACCTTTAACAGGGTAAAAGACTCTAATCAAGTCTATAAATTGTAAAGCCTCTAACCAGGTGCAACATTTAGATTAAGTGTTGTAAAATCCTTTAGCAAGGTAGATCTAACAAATCTAGATACTCCTAATAGGGTAAGCTATCAGAAATAGCTAAACATGTAGCTCTAATCGAGCAACCTTTATTATTGCAGTAGTGAAGTTGTGGGTGCCGTCCCCACCGCAGTTTTTCTCTCTAACCAAGAGTTTCTGCGTAACCAAAATATATGTGTTATGGAGTGAATCATGTATGATTGTTATTTATTTGTTTTAACTTTATGTTATGTTACAGTAGTTTTTGGTTTATGCATAACAGTAAAGATATTGTTGAAGAAAAGTTTTGAAGTACTGATTCACCCCTCCCCTCTCAGTACATTAGCTTTCCATATTGGGCCTAACAATTGGTATCAGAGCTTCAATCTTGGAAAAGGGTTTAACTGCCTAAAGAGAAAGATCTTATCAATGGAAGACTATAAACAATCTCGGAGGATTGTGTATCTGCAAGAAGAGCTGGATCATGCTAATCAAGTGATTGCAGACATGCAAAGGCAAATGCAAAAATCTCTGAAAGTGAGAAGAAGATTATCTGATGATTTGCAGGACTCTTAAGAGTTAGTGGAATAAATTGAGACATCATCTGAGAATAGTATATCTGAAGAGACCGAAGAAATGATTGGAGTATTGAAAGAAAAGAACAAAGCACTGGTTGTTCAACTAAAAGCAATGAAAAGAGAACATGAACATTTCAGCACACAGATGACTGAAAATCTTGATGCATTGAGGACAACCGAGGATAAAGTAAGAGATCTAGAAAGAGAGAAACAACAACTTGAAGCCTTAGTATCTGATAAGAATGATGAAATCACAAGGTTGACTGGAATTCAACAAAACCTATCAGATCAACTAGGTTATGCACATCATGAAGCAAATCTGAAAGATGATGAGAATCAAGCATTGAAACTTGAAGTATCAAGGTTGACCAATGAACTTGAAACAGAGAAGAAATCTAAAGAAATACTGAAGAAGAGTTATGAAGCATCAAAGATGTTGGATGAGCAACTGAATATAAGACGACCCAACAAAGATGCAGAACTCGGTTACAAAGGAAAAGACTCTACCGAGAAGGGAATCCATACTACTGAGAGAGGAGAATCATCAAAGCAAGCTGGAATCAAGAAGAACATCAAAAGAAAGAAGTCTATTTGCAACCACTGTGGAAATCAAGGTCATACTGCCAACATGTGCCAAATCAAAAAAGGTAAGCAACCAAATGTCACTAAGTCCAATGGTTATTGTTACAATTACAATAAATATGGTCACACATCTAATCAATGTAGGACAAAGTCTGTTAACAATTATTAGAAGGCGAAATTCAAAGGGTTTTGTAAAAACTGCAATAGATATGGACATAGTATCGAGAAGTGTTGGTTTAAGCAAAAGAACTATATGTGGTATGCACACCGAGCAAACATTGGAAGCTACCGAACCCACAAAGATCTTAACCAACAATATGTTGCAGTACCATGGGATTACAATACAAGGATATGGTGTGAATGTTGTGGAAGATATGGACATATAAGTGTCAACTGCTTTATAAGGTTTGGGATGAACAACCGAAGATCATGGAGAAATTCTGGTATGGCATATTTTCATTGTCACAAAGTGGGACACTTGGCTGGAGATTGCAGAGATCAACCTAGAAAAGACACTGAGGAAATAAAAGAAAAATTAAAGATGATTTGGAAAAAGAAGGAAACTGTGTCAAATGAAGAAAGCACCTTACCTACCGAGTTAGGTGCTCCTATTCCAAATTAATCGGTAAAGGTATGAAGGGACTCCATTCTCTCAAGGTTAAATCTTAACAGTTCCTACTTTATTATGTATGTAATTCAAAATATACATAGTTAAGATGTAGTAGTAAGTTTGAAATTCTATCAAAGTCGGTGAATACAGGAAACTTGTCAAGTCGATGAATACAGGAAGCCTGTCAAGTCGGTAAATGAAGGAAGTTTGGTTACTCGGTTAAAGCAAAAAAAGAGGAAAGAAAGTTTAGTGGAACCGAGTGCATTTAATGTTTTTGACCTAACCTGCACAGAGTCTGATAAGGTATATTGTGTACTTAAAGCATTTACGCGGTCATTTTTCACTCACCAAGTTTTCGAGAGAGCATAGCAAAGCAAATCAAAGGTGATAAAACCTCCTACAAAGTAAAATTCAAAGGTATTTACATCAATCTCAATGCATTGTCAAGCTGGTTTACCGATCTTATCAAGTTGTTATTATCTGCTAAGTGTGAAGTGTCTATCATTTGAAAATCCTCAAACCCTAAGGATCTTTTGTTAGTTTTTATCTGAAATCTACAATGGCACCTAAGATCCAAGATCCCATTGTTGTTAAGAATGTTGAAAAGCCCTCACTAAAATACTCTTTAACTCCCAAAGTTGCATCTGAACCGGATGACAAAACCGTATTTTCACTCATCCCAGATAGAGTGTTATTAGTCGAGGATGTGAGATTCTTCACCAAATGTCGTGTTGAAGAACTCGGTCACGTTGAAATCAAAGACACATATGATGAATTATGCACCAATGGTAAAATGGATAGCAAGTATGAGCACATTAAGATCAAGGGATTAACTGAAGCCCTAACCTATCCCCATGTGTTCAAACCCCAGTGGGTCAAGTTTGTTCTGAGCAGAGTTCATGATGACTTCATGTGGCTAGAAGAGAAACCATTTAAGATTACCAAGGAAATCATTCATTTGATCACCGGTGACCTTATTTATGATCATGCCCGAGCTTAGAAAATGATATCATAGAAGGATTTGATCAGTCTAACTAGAGTAGAAATAGATTGCAGAGGACTGAAATTGAACAATGTCACTGATGCAGAACTAAAATTTGCCATTAGAGTAATAGGTTACTATTTCTTCGAATCGGCAAGGGAAAACAGTGTTCCCTGTGCAGCAATAGACTTAGCATATAAAATTGTGAAGAAAGGAATGAAAATTGATCTATGTGAGGTGTTGCTGAAAAACCTGTTTGAGAATCTGAACACCATTAGGAAGCCGAAGAAGAACAACTCGACTAATACACTAAAGTTTGGATCACTACTTGTATGCATGTTTCTCTATTTTGAAAAATTCTTTCCATCAGTCGGTAAAGTTGTTTGGGAACTACACGGACCAATCACCCATCAGATCAATGACTTCATCAAGAAGCTAGGTGATAATTTTAATGATATTATGGATGATTACTTCAGTAAGTTTCAAGAGAAAATGCATAACAAGTACCGGATTCCACCCAAGCTAGTGGAGAAATACAAAGATGACATATGTTTTGAAGTAGACACTGATAACTGTTATGTGAATGTTGTGGAACCAAGAACTCAATCTTTGCCACCTATGGGTTATGAGATTGATTTATACATCACACAACAGCAAATAGATGCATTTCTTACATTACCAAGGCATGCTACCGAGCTGAGGTATGGAACCTATGAAGAAGTGAAAGAAAAAGTAAAAATGAGCATTGTAGTACCCAAGAAAGGCAACAAAGATGATAAAGGCATTATCGGAGAAATTCGGAGAAGATTCTTCCTCCACACCTGTCAAAGGCACTATAGCCATTACTGAAGAGGAATATGAAGCCCAAGAGGCAGTTATAACACTAAGCACCGAATTGCCTAAGGGAAAAGTGTTGAAAAGAAAGAAACAAGATACATCAAAGGCCTCACCGACTCCTCCAACAAAGTGACCTAACACAAGAGCATTTGCAACTTCACCGAGTAAGAAAACAAAGAGTGTTACTATTCCCAAGGTAACAAAACTTACAAGAAATCTACTCGGAGACTCATTTTGGCAAAAGAGTCTAGTGACACCGAATCTGAGGATGCAAGCAAATTTCAAATTGTCAAGAGCAAGAAGGTAAATGTACAAAGTGTTGAAATTTTTTGTACTAATCTGAAGGAATATGGTTGATTTGGAGGATTCATATATGTTAAGTATGAATCCAGAAATGATGATGAAAAGAGACAAATAGAAGAAGCTGTCATCTACACACTTCTAAAATTCCGATTGGTCCCATTGGAAGTCTCTAATTCTCTTCCAAAAGAATTATATGCACATATTGATAACAGGTGGCAATATGCCCTGGACTCAGAGAAACAGATCAGAGAAAGAAGTCTGGTACATCTCTTTCCTCACATGTCGGTAGTTGGAATAAAAGAACATCTGACAACCTACCACACAAATTTCCTCGTCAAACAAAAAGCCTTGAAACTGATGAATGGTCTGTATATTGAAGTGGAAAATGAGACAAAAGAAAAGTGGCAGGAAATCTTTAGAAACAAGGATGCCGGTGAGAAAGCTGAAGTTGAAATAGTTGATGTCACCAAGCAAGTTCTTGATGTTATTGAGCAAGACCCTGCTGACACCACTCAAATAGACAAAGATATCATGGATACAGAGGCACCTGAACAGGAAATGATAGAAGGTAATGCATATGCAAAACTTGTATCCAGTGAATCAGTCTTGGAACAAGTTCAGCCTTATCCACCGGTCAATCAACCTATCTCAATTGAAGTCCCTCAGGATACGGATCAAGGCACCAAAGGTCAAAAGTCTACAGTAGGAGAAGGTACTACTCAAGAACAGACTTCTCAGGATCCTTCTAGCACTAAAAATATTGCAACCGAGACACCAAGTACCGAGACACCAAAGGACACTACAGAGGCTAAAGAAACCAACCAAAGTGTTGCCTCTACCGAGCAACCTACCGAGGGTCATCAAGCCTCACAAGCCATTGTCTTAGTTCAATCGGTGAAAGGAAAAGAAACGAAGATGAAAAAGAATAGTTTCAAAGTAGATTTGTCAAAACCAATAGTGTTGCCCAATGTTGATATATCCAAATTAAAGGGGTAGGCACTCATTGATTTTGGTGAACTATGCAAAGCAAAGGTTGAACAGGAAAAACAAATGGCTATTCAAAAGAAAAATAAAGTACTTCAGAAGGTGAAAGCACTCTTAACAGATATGCTACCTGAAGCTACAATAACCAAAGATGCAGCCATCCACATCAATTGGATGAACTCCTAACCAAGATAGAGACATCTGGAGTAGATGCATCCAAATATTTGAGCAAGCTAAAAGACAAGGAGCTCACTACTAAAATGATAGAAGAGGTACAGAAAGCTATAGCTATTGGCAAAGTTAAACTTGTCAAATTTATTGCTGAGTTGTCCCCTCAACTCAAGCACATTCTTTATTTATTTTAAAAACTCTGTACATTTTCTTTATTCATTAAAGACATCAAAAATAAAACTGAAGCAATTGAGAAAGAGAACACCGATCTCTCAAATAAGTTGACCACAAAGCCCAATTCAATTCAGAATTTCTATACAAAGTTACAACAGCTCATGGCTCAACAATTGGACCTAAGAAATGAAGAACACAAGATCAGGATGGACATAATGACACTTCAGACATTATTCCTTCCTCATCTTTCATCCATCCAAGAACAGATCAATCAAGCCACATACTTAAATCTAATACACAAGAGGGAAGCACTTTAGATGGCTTAATATTATTATTGGCTGATATTCAAGCGCATAATTCTTTAATGGACAATGTAAAAGATGCCCTCTCTGTTGCTCTCACCGAAGCACAAACAAAGTTCAAATCCATTTTTGACCAGTTGCCACCACCGAACGGTAACTAAATTTTGATGTTTGACAAAAAGGGGGAGTGATATAGTATTCAAAGCATCAAAGTATAGTATCAAACAAAAGGAGTGTAGTATACAGGGGGAGTATATCGAGCAGAGTGAGCAGAGTATCCAGGAACAGTGAACCAAGCAGTGAATAGAATAGTGAGCAAAGAACAAGAGCAGCACACTGATCATTGATCATCGAGCATACAAAATCAGAGTTTTGTACAGTATATTGATAAGGGGAGTATATCTGGATATACTATTTCATTGACTAATGTACATACTGTCAGTTTAGTCAAATTTTGTAAAGTATATAGATTATTGGGTTATGACTTTGAAAGTAGTTTTGTCAAACATCTCAACTAATGTCAAAAGGGGAGATTGTTACTACTTATCAAGTTGCCATTAGTTTTATATCCAAAGTCATTCTATATACTCTAGTTGGTTACTACTACCAAAATATTCAGTCGGTATGCATAGTCCAGTCGGTTAAGGAAGAAAGTAGTCACAGAGCCCAGTATGAACCGAGCTGACTATTAAGTATCATTCCATGTCTACCAAGCAACAAAGATGATATATCAAGTTGATATACACCGAGTGAAACGTGTTACCAGATTCATTGAACCTGGACACACATGAAAATGTGTTACAAGATCGAGGAACATAGAACCGTTATCACATTGGAAATTGCACTTAAAGATTGTGTATGATTTTTAGGTCATCTAACCAATGAAATATTTTGCATGGTTATTTATTCGAGAAATCATGTTTGTAAGATTGAAGCAATGAATTAGATCACCGACATAAGAGATCTATTTATACAACATGGATTGAGATCAGATATACACATGTAGTATGACAAAAAGGAAGATATAGACATATATGAAGCAAGACATGTGAAAGCACTAAGTGTTATGACTATTACAAAGACACAGAGGTCACTGAGAAGAATTTCAGAGAACAGTCAAAGAACAAAGTAAACAGAAGGGTTACCAAGTTACTTTATGGGTTACCAAGGTATGCTATAGGCAAGGTAATCTTATTTTGAGCACATAGAATCTTCTATAACATTCTAGATGTAAAGTTGCAGATAGTTGTAAAGATTTTATTGAAAATTTTGAAGTTGTAAGAGAAACCTTTAACGGGGTAAAAGACTCTAATCAAGTCTATAAATTGTAAAGCCTCTAACTAGGTGCAACATTTAGATTAAGTGTTGTAAAATCCTTTAGCAAGGTAGATCTAACAGATCTTGATACTCCTAACAGGGTAAGCTATCAGAAATAGCTAAACATGTAGCTCTAACCGAGCAACCTTTATTATTGCAGTAGTGAAGTTGTGGGTGCCATCCCCATCGTAGTTTTTCTCTCTAACCAAGAGTTTCTGCGTAACCAAAATATATGTGTTATGGAGTGAATCATGTATGATTGTTATTTATTTGTTTTAACTTTATGTTATGTTACAGTAGTTTTTGGTTTATGCATAACAGTAAAGATATTATTGAAGAAAAGTTTTGAAGTACTGATTCACCCAGGCTCCCCTCTCAGTACATTAGCTTTCCATACTGGGCCTAACATCTACAACTTTCCATAACTTCTAATGTTTCCCTTAGCTTCTGGCATTTTTGAATGATAGATGATGTCATAACTGTGGCATCAATGCGGCTCTTAATTCCCTTGGATGCCAAGTAGCTGTCACTAGAACTGTAGACTACTTTCAGAATCTTTTTTTACATTTCCTCTTTTGAATAAACATGTATGCTCTTCTCATAGTGCCCTTTGATTTTTATAAAAATTAGACTCATACTTTTAGTCAATTGAAACCATTCACACAACTTCTCACTCCTCTGCATTATTTTCTACCAAATGTTTTCTTGTATATACTTCATTGTATTTTTCATATTATCTTTCAATCTATCCTCCAAAGTTTTTATTTTATCATTTGCATTGTGCAGGTCTTCTTTCATTTGTGCACATTTTTTTCTTTCTTCCTCTACTTCATCTTGCAAATGTTTTTCTTTTTCCTTCCCATGATCCAATAGGTCCTGTAATTTTCTCATTTCGGCGGCAGCAGACTCATAACTTTTGTATAATTTTTGAAAACTAGTTTTTTCCTCAACAATTTTTTTATTGCTTTTAGCCAGTTTTTCTGTCAAGTCCTTCAATTCTGCATCCTTCTTCTCCTGCTCTGCAATTTCTACTGCAGAGCTTGAATTTTTTATCCTTTTCTATAAATCATTGCACTTGCTATCTGCTTCTTTCCTCCTTGTTTCTTTCCTCCTTGATTTTTCATTTTCCAAGTCTGCTTGTAACTTTTCTATTTGTTTCTCCAGTTTATTTTTTTTTCTCTCCACCTTTAGCAATGAAGTGTAGACCACTTCGTTAGTCCTTTTCGACACACTAATTTTTTCCACATTATGTACTTTGGAAAAATCCATTTGGAGGGTGCTAGCTTGAAATTGAGAGGGATCTATTTGACTGTGTGGTGGATTTTTATCTTTAGATGGGGTCGGGGGCATAAAAGCCATGAACTTCATCATATCTTTTTGTGGGTCATATGTTGGAAATACCCTATTCCTTGTAGGTTGTTTGTTTACAACTTCAGACACGGAAACCCTATGAAATGATTTCTTTTTTTCTTTATTTGTTTTTGTTGTGTGTTCATATTTTTCATAGTAATCAAGAAATTGAAAATCTGGGCTTGCTGAAGCAATTGAATGTTTGAAAGGTGACATAGGAATACCATAGGCTCCAGTTCCACTTATTCCTGTGGTTTTAACTAATGCTTGACTAGGATTACCAACAACAGTTCTTGATGCTATCCCACTTCCATTGACACTTTCATGTGTAGTTTTCATAGTCTTTTAAGGTGTGTGATCTGAAGCTGCCAATGATTGATTTGTAGTGTCAGTGGTACTTGATATAGGATTCTCAATAGTATGAGATTGAGTATCTCCCTCTAGTGGCCTCTTGTGAGAGATATTTTGTTGTTGCCATTGTCCAAAACTAGGACAACTAGTATCAATAGTAGTACCCATGCCAACATCACCAATTATAGCGACACTTGACTAAACAATAATAGGAATACTATCCCCAGATTCCCCACCAGTGGCAGTGGCACTTGATTCACTACCAATTGGAATACCATGATGTGGTGGTGGTTGTGGATTTGACCCTGAAACAAATGTAGGTGGATTCTGAGGGTAATGAGTAGTACCTATCGGTGATGAATCTGAAAAATCAAGTCCAATGACTGGTTTATAAGGACCTTTTGATTTTGACCCTGATGGAATTTGTACCTAAAGTGGATACCAAATGCCCTCTCCTCTGGGACCTAGACCACCACCTTCAAATCCCATTTTTTTCCATAATGCTTGCCCCTTTGCTATATTTGTCTTTCATTGCCTCATGGACTCCACCTAATATTTTAGGGACTGTAGTGGTTGTTTGAGTGGGCTCAACCTCAAGCTCATACTGATCAACATCTTCACTCCTGTCATATGATGTTATGGGATGCTGCATATTCCACAATCTGCTAAACTTTGCATCCTCATCGATGCTCTCAAATTCTGCACTTGTCTTTGGTTCACCGAGATTCCTCCTCATAGTCCAAAAATCATTTATTTTGGTTTGAGTCCAATAATTCTCTTTACATTCATGCAGAATTGATTTGGGAATAGTTTTCTTAGATGGATTAGCAGATTTTAGGTAGAAATTGTAGGACCTCCTAGTTTGGATGCCCTAGCCCTCCTCTATTGTCCTCTGTGTGTGCAATGCCATAATTTGTGATGAAATTTCTTCTATTGAAATGTTATTGTCAGCTGCAATTTTCTCCATCTCTTTTTTAACCTCATCCCAGGAGTCCTTATTTCTAAGCTTTTCTAGCAATGGTTTACTTTCATGTTGACATAACATTGAAGAGTTCCCATTTTTCTTAAGCCTTGCTTGAACTACATCGATAGGATCATACTATCAGAGACCCTCATCACCAAAGTTAAAAACTGTCAAAAAATCATGTGCCACATTGAATGCTTTTCTCTCAAATGTGAACCCTCCACATGAGAACGACAAGGAAGGAAATATGCTCTTCTTTTGCTGACCATGGAAGTGCCTATATGTGCTCTCCAATTGCCGTACATACTCTAATGCAAATACCCTCTCTATCACATGTATTGGAAGTCTGTATGGTTTTACTGTCGATCCGTAAAACCTTAACACAGTGAATTCTTCCATGAAGAACCAGTCAGCCAATTCTATTTGACTTCCGAGTTGAATGCAATCTCTACAATACACAGGCAACCTAGGCATTGGAGTGCTTGTAATTTCATTATACATCGGTGCCAAAAAGAAGTCTACAAAATGGTTGTAGTTCTTTCAGTTATCATGCATCCTTACCTTTGGGGTCCAATCATATATTGGACACTCTGTTCTCTTCCCAGTCTTCTCATCAATCTTATAGCTCACAATTTGAAGCTTGTTGGTCTCGAATATTGCACGATACTTGGATAGAAGGAGATAGCACAAGTAGGATGAGAACCTAAATGTCTTACAGGAACCTTTTTATCATTAGTAATTGTTTTTGCATGGATTTTACAATGTGCTCAATAAAATTATATCTTACTGGCTGACCTGCACAATGGATATTATAAATCATTTCAAGAAGGCTTGCACCCACTTCCCTATCATTTTCCAATCCTAGGCAAAACGACAACAAGGAAATAGTATCCCCAACCCATGGAACAAAAATGTTAGAATCATAAGGAGGCTTATGATTCTGATCCAACACAATGCCAGTACCAATCTTTATTAGAGATTTGATAAATGAATCTTTGCGACTTGGATCGAGACTCTCATAATTCCCTGCCAACTTTTCAAGGTCAATTTGGACGTTTGAGTTTTGGGCTTCAAATCCTAGGTTCAACAAATGAGCAAATTCTCCCTCGTTTATGGATAGAATTTCCTCTTTTGTATTTTTATTAACAATTGCTTTTTTATATTCATCATAATTTTCGACGTAGACCATGACGTTTATGGATAGAATTTCCTCTTTTGTATTTTTATTAACAATTGCTTTTTTATATTCATCATAATTTTCGACGTAGACCATGACAAAATCAGGGCAAGGGAATACTTTAGGTAACACCATGCTTCCCAATCCAGCATCCCACGATGCGATTTTATTTGTTTTTTGTTGTAACATTGGGTTGAAAACAGTAAATTTTGCCCTGGATGCATCTCCCACCTTACTACACAATGTATATCTAATATCTATGATAAGCTTTTCACCATGGATAGCAGGGTCATAAATATCATGGTATTCATCAGTGAAACTTGATGTTTTAACCAGTTTGATTAGGTAGATTTTGTTTTTCACTTGGCTTCTTGTTGAACTACTGCTTCCCGTTTTCCCCGTCACTATTATTGTTAATAATTCAAAATAATGCTAGATAAAAACCTGAAAATGCTAACCCTCAAATTGGACCACGAGATTACCAAAACCAAAAAAGGCGGGATGTAGGTGTTCTAGATTTTACTCAGAAATTGGAATTTCTATTTCACTAGATTAGCGCAGACAGTCTTTGTTGCAACTTGTATTCCTCAATCTAGTAGTTGTTTCTGAATCTCCCTCTATTTACAGGTTTGTCCATGAAATGAAAGACTAAAGGGCAAAATACTTTACAGGTCTTTTTTTGAAAAATTTGAAAAGTAGAAAAGTAAAACTGAAAGGGCAAAATATCTAGAATCATGTTGTAATTTTATTAATTACTATTAATAACTATTTGATGCCGAAGGACAAAACATTCATTACTTCAATATAAATTCCGAGGACATTATGAATCATGTTGTATAAATTCTGAGGACATTAAATGTAATACGTTCAATTCCGGGCGAAGTTCTCCCAAATGTGTTCACTTCCCACATTCGGGCCAAAATCCACCCTAAGTCGTTGATCTTTGCTCATCCAACGGATGAGGGACCCCAAGGTACCCATTGTGACTTTGTGGGTCTTTTTTTATGTTTGTTTAATAATTTTAAACTTTCGCCCGAAAAAGTGCTTTATAGACTTAATTATATTTAATTAAATTTAAAACGTTTCAATTTCGGGCGAAGTTCTCCCAAATGTGTTCACTTCCCACATTCGGGCCGAAATCGACCCTAAGTCATTGATCTTTACTCATCCAACGAACGAGGGACCAAGGTACTTGTTGTGACTTTATGGGTCTATTTTTTTAAGTCTATTTAATCATTTTAAACTTTCGCCTGAAAAAGTGCTTTAATGACTTAATTATATTTAATTAAATTTAAAACGTTTCAATTCCGGGCGAAGTTCTCCCAAATGTGTTCACTTCCCACATTCGGGCCAAATTCCACCCTAAGCTGTTGATCTTTGCTCATCCAACGGATGATGGTACCCATTGTCAGTTGTCGTGGGTCCCATGACTTCTGCCAGTATTCAGGCACGACACCATACTCGTGTCACTTTTCCGAGCAAAGTTCTCATAAATCTGTTCACTTCTCACATTCACCCCGAAATCCACCCTGAGTCGTTGATCTTTGTTCATCCAACGGTCAATGGTACCTGTAGTCACATAAATCTGTCCACTTAATTAAATGAATATTTAATATTTATTTGATTATTTAACCATCAATTAATAATTAATTAAATTAATATATTTAATTAATTCATCTTAACCCTCTTCTCCTATTAATTAAATAAATTATTCAATTTATTTGATTTAATTCACTTAACCAAATTCAGACCATTAATTAAATAAATAAATCATATTTATTTAATTAAATCTTCTCTCACATTTAAATAAATTAATATTTATTTAAATCCCCCAAAATCCCACCTCTCACATTTAAATAAATTAACATTTATTTAAATCACCTTTATCCTCTACCCACTTGCATTTTCCTACAAATGCAAGTTGCACAACTATTTTAAATAAATCATTTATTTAAAATCACCTTTATCCTCTACCCACTTGTATTTTCCTACAAATGCAAGTTGCACAACTATTTTAAATAAATTATTTATTTAAAATCTTATTTATCCTCACCCACTTGCATTTTCCTACAAATGCAAGTTGCACAACTATTTTAAATAAATTATTTATTTAAAATCCTATTTATCCTCACCCACTTGAAACCTTTAATGGTTTCCCTTAAAGTCTTCAAAACTTGATGGCTTTAAAGTTTTCAAACTTGATGGCTTTAAAGTTTTCAAAACTTGATGGCTTTAAAGTTTTCAAACTTGATGGCTTCCTTCTATAGTCTTCTTAGGACTTTAATGGTTTTCCTTAAAGTCTTCAAGCCTTTAATGGTTTCCCTCAAAGTCTTCAAGCATTTTAAATGCTTTATCTTCATTTTTCTCATTTAAATAAATTAATATTTATTTGAATATTTATCCAAATGCAAATTACACCATTTAATTGAAATAAATGATTTTATTTTAATTGAAAATAACAAATTTTCTCCCACTTGCATTTTCCTACAAAATCCACTTGCATGCCTAAACCCCTTCTAGAATTTTCTAATCACTTCTAAATAACCTAACCCCTTCTCTAAACTTTGTCACATTCCTAAGCAAAAGGGAAGTCACTTCTCAAACCCTCAAAGTCTTTGATAACCATTAAATGCTTTCAACCTTCAACCACTAAATGGCTCAAAGTCTTTGATAACCATTAAAGGCTTTCAACCTTCAAACCACTTAATCCCCAAAGTCTCCAATAACCATTAATGGTTACCTCAAACCCTCCCACATGGTTAAAACATTTGTTTTGACTCAACCTCTACCCAACCCAAAGGTCTCATCAGGCCATTAATGCTTTGACCATGATTATCTCTTAAACATTTGCACAAAGGTTTATCCTTGGATTAACTCTTAATCCAGTGGGTAATCTTAATTTGGACTTGACCCTTAGCCTCTAGATAACCATGAGGTCTTCTCAGGCCTTTAATGCCTCCAACCTCTTCTCTCAACCCAATCCTATGTTGACACTTGTCACCATTTTATTGGTGCCAATTGTGCACATGGATCCCCAACTTTCAAACTTGGCCCTTGATTAAACCATTCAATCTTAACCCTTCATTTCCCCATTTCTTCTATAAATAGAACCCTTCTCCTCAATCAAAAAAAGAGAAGCATTAGAGTATTGTTGTTATACTGGCATTAGCATAGAGCTTTTTCATAGCATCACTATCTACACTTGCATAGCAGTTGCTTATCATATTCAACTATCTTGAATCTCCATATGGCATCCATGGCTAGTGCTAAAAGCTGAGAGCTACACTCATTTGGGACTTGGAGAGGAGAGGAACAAGGGAGGAGCAACTATGAGCATCTTGATTAGCTATTTTATTCTATGTTTATATGCTTTCTATTTCATGCTTAATATCTCTCTTGATATGCCTGTTTAGGATAATCTTTTGTTGTTAACACTAATGTTTGTTTCTTGTGCTCTTGTGTGTGTTGCCATCAAACAGATTTTCTAATCCTTTTTGCAGAGCATCAGTACCCGTTTTAAGATGTAGTGGGTCCCACGGCTTCTGCCATTTTTTTGGCACATCACCATACTCATGTCACTTTTCGGGTTTGATTTTTAGTCTATTTAATCATTTTAAACCTTCGCTCGAAAAAAAGATTTATAGACTTAATTATATTTATTTAAATTTAGAATGTCCAATTCTGGGCGAAGTTCTCAGAAAGGTGTTCACTTCCCACATTCGGGCCAAAATCCACCCTAGTCATTGATCTTTGTTCATCCAACGGTCAAGACTCGATGGTACCTGTTTTAAGATGAAGTGGGTCCCACAACTTCTGTAATTTTTCTGGCACGTCACCATACTCATGTCACTTTTCAGGTCTGTTTTTAAAGTCTATTTAATCATTTTAAAATTCCACCCGAAAAAAGAGATTTATAGTCTATAGACTATAGACTTAATTCTATTTAATTAAATTTAAAATGTTCAATTCCGGGTAATAGTTTGAGATAACTATTAAATATAATATTAATCTTATCTGTAATTAAAGATGTGCAATAGTTTGAGATAACTATTAAATATAATGTTAATATTATTTGTAAAAATTTGAAATTCAAAAATAGTATAAAACATGAAACTTAGTTTCTAGAATAAAACAAATAACTAAATAAAAATATAAATTTTGATATACAATTTGAAAGGCAAAAGTTTAATATTAAAAAGAAAACATTCAATATTAAATCTAAAATATTAATTTAAAGTTTAACAAAATTCTTTGAAAATATGTTTACGATATATAATTTGAAAAATAGTTTAAAAATATATATAAAAGTTCAACATAAATTTAGTGTATTAATTTAAAAAAATGTGCAACTGCAGTCCTCAACCTGTTAAGGCGTGAAAAATTGGAAAGTACAAATGCCAAGGTGGCAATTAATTGTTGCAGAAGGAGTTGTATACGACATGTCGCACGAACGGAGGAAGGGGAGGATGGCAGGAAATCTTTTTCCTGATCTCGTGGCATTAATGCCTTATCGTGCACATTCATTACCTGGCCTATAAGACGGAGGCAGAATTTATTACCTTTTGATCTGTGTACCAGTTTTTGCTTTGAAGCAGAACAAATTTGTAGTTCATAGAATCGTACCTTCTATAAGACATTTTTTGTAGGAAGTGACTTTGAAATTGCAGGTGACCATGGAGGCCAATTTCACACTTTGAACATACAAGAAGTTGGTGCCCTTTTTGGGCAAAGTATCTGATAAATGAATGCAAGGACTATTCAGGTTTAAGGAGGAGAAGTTGTGGGTGGCAGCTCGACTGATGCTTGTGGAGGAGGTGGCACATATCAGTCACCTGTATCGAACTAACATGGAGTTTTACTCTCTAATTCTGGCATGGGCCTGTGAATTCGAACCGGAGGTGGACAAGGTAAAACTCACATTGGTTAAATTGATTGATGGGGAATTTTTGATTAACCTGGATTCAATCTTGGAGTGGGTGGTGTCGGGAGTTGGCATTCGAATTAAGGAAGGGGACGACCAGGAGGAATCACTTCCTTTTATTTGTGGCCCAGAGGATGAAATCAAATACCTATGCAGTGAACAAGCTCAAGTGGGGTGGGAGGCGATGAAACTCTTTGTGAAATTATTGAGGGTGGATGAAGTCCTGAAGGCTTTGCATTTGGTGGCAAGGATGGAGGTTGGTAGGGAATTGAGAGATAGGGCTGAAGAAGGAAGGGCCATACAACTACTGGCAAGCTTGGAGGGCGACCCCAACTTCGGGTGCCTAAACTGCATTCCAAAAATGAAAGCTGAAGCGGCAAAAGGGAAAGCCAAAGCATCGACCTCTGAGGAGGGAAGGGACTGGGAGGAGGTGACCCAGGGGGATAGTGAGACTGAGTGAGTGGCCTATCGGTAATGAACTAGTTTTTTTGTCTGCTTGCTATAAGCTGTGGGCAGTATGGTTTTCTCTTTGTTTGCATTTATGCATGAATGACTGCAAATTTTGTATCTTGAAACTTTTGAATTAATAGAATGAAAAAACCTTTACCAATAAACTTTTGTATCTTGAAACTTTTGAAATTTTGTATTTTGAATGACTATATAGTATATATTTATAAAATTATAATCAACCATAATCAATGTACAAATAATTAATGGAACGAATTGAATTTTTATTTTATAGCATTACATAAAAAAGATCATGGTATTAAATTTATTTCCATTGTTTAACAAATAATTGAAATAACGTAGCTCATATACAAAAAGCATTTGAAATAAATTAATTAATAAAAATGAAATAGAATTATAGAAAGCATTTTTATATCCATAAGACTGTAAGAGGCAAACTGAAACAAACAGGAATTTGAAAAATTATCATTAATATTTATGCTTTTAAAATTTACAATTTTTTCATCTGAGACTTAAGTCCCCCAAAAAATTAAAAGCCAAAATCGGTGAGCCACTAGCACTGAGCCTATTAGGGTTCGAGGACATAGGAAAAAAAAACTACAGGGGGGCGGGGTTAGGGCACAGGTAGTGGAATTGTTTACAATTTGGCCCTAACAATTTGGCCCTCCTTCCATGTAGAATTCTTCAGACGGCATAAGCTAAGAGAATTCTTCAAGCCACATGTAGTTTGGAAAGTCGTCCAGGAGGAACCATTTTCGGAGGAAGTCCCTGCCAATCCGCGCCCATTTTCTGTGACGTGTCAGCTGCTCCGCATTCAGGTTTAGGAGAAACAGTTGCCTAGCCACTGACAGTGTTTGGTCAGGGAGAAGAAGCTTGGATAAATCACTCGCCCAAGGGATCCCCACCCCTACTTCTATAAGAACGATAAGAGTAATGTTGTCTCTGAGGAATTCTTCATTAAAAACCTTCCTCAACAGCATCAGCATATCCACCTTGTCTCCTCCCAGGTCCAGAAGAGACGCTAAGAAGCAGGATGTAAGGTCTATGTTAACATGGTACCTATTTTCGTTTCATAGAAATTCTCTACCCAGCACCATCCGCACAACCTCATTGGTGAATGACCCAACCTCCTTGCAGATTGATTGGAGGGTTGGGTCTCTAACAGAGCCTAGAAATTCCCTCTAGTCCTCTGCAGAAATGCTTCTCAAGCGGATGGGAGTGTCAATCTTAAGACAATAGATTAACAAATTAAACAACTTGAGTAGTGAGCCTATAAACCTAAAATACCGTGAGCTTCGACGATTTATCTACCAATTGGCAAAGTCTAATTGAAGATGAAAGAAGCAAAGATCGTATATAAATTGTTGAAGCTCTTGATTGTAATAATTACTTCTTTAGCTTTATTAACTGCTATAAAAAATTTTAAATATTTCGTATCTCTACAAATCTTTCCCATAAATGCACTATTGTGCGAAAATGGAAACAACTATGAACCAATACCAAATTGGCAAGTATCACATTGGAAGTCGTGGGGACAGAGTAGATTGTCGTAAGTGAATAGATATATATTAAATGAACGAAATTATCAATCGTGATTCGTGACATTTGATACGTGTCTATTGAATCCAATTCAATTCTAGGCACTTTCTGGTGAGCTATGTTCTCTTTAGAAAATTGGGCCAAAATAAAACTTCAACCATTGATCTACGATCATCGAACGGTTTAAAATCATTGATAGATTTTAGGTATGTGTCACCCTTTACGTGTCAAAGAGGTCGCGCTTATTGATACATCGTGTAGAGTCCGGACTCAATGTATTATGTAATGTGATGTGATGTGATGTGCCTTGTCTATTAATGGTAATGAATTCATGAAATCACCAATGAATTATATATTGTACCATAAATAACAAAATATTCGCCAAACAAATTAAATAATTTTCAAGCGGTGGATAAAAATCGCCAATACATTTAAATAATTTTTCCTTCAGAGTAAAATTTTTCACTCATACAATTATATATTTCTTCCTTTTAACAAATATTATTCGCCTCCCACAATAAATATTTTCCCCATAGAACAAGGTATTATTCGCCAGAAATTTATGGCATTTTCGTACCCTAGAAAAAAATTGCCAATACAGAATAATTTTCTCCAAAAAAATCGCCATCGATATGAAAATTTCCCCCCGAAAATAATGTCTGATTCACCAAGATTTTACACAATTGTGCGGGGGGGTTTTCTTAAAGTTATCTCTGATTCTTAGCTTCACGCTCTTCCGGTGTTACATTTTTTGATCATTTCCTCGACATTATGATCATTTCTACATGTACATGCATATAAAAGAGAATAAAGTGAATTCATAAAGAGATTTCAAGAGGCCTAAGGGGCAGTCCTAATGGATCTATGACTGTCCTAATTATGTTAGGACAGTCCTAATTATGCATATTTTAAAATGGATATATGAAATTAAAATTATTTCATGTATTCCTTTTTTAAATTATTTCATAAGATCTTAAAAAGGATGTATGAAATTGCAAATTTTGTTTTAAACCACTAAACAAATAATTTTCTTATGCAACTTCCTTCAAATGCATTGTTAAATCTAATGTAAATCTAATAGGATTATAATCAATTTTGACTCACACTTTTATTCTAACATTTAAACAAAATAACACTTAATAAGTATTTGAATTCTAAAAACAAGAAAATATTACCTCAATTATTCAAATTTGATAAAAAAAACTATGTTCTTCCTTTTTGACGTTGCCAAATGAAAAAAAAGGTGGTGGAGAGCTGATGGGATGTATAAAATAACCTTGCATAAAATGTCAACACCATGCAAAAAGCATTTTTTTGTCTGATCATGCGCAGAAAGAAGACAAAATGAGAGAATGTGGGCTTGGATCACAGGTTAAGGGTCCCATATAACCGTTTTTTAGTGCAGCTCATTTGGCTAGCGCCAAATGACTTCCATTGAAATTTTTTAACCTTTGATAAATTTCTACTCTATACCCTATAATCTATACTCTATACCTTATAGTCTGATAGCCACAACCATAAAAATTAAACCATTTCAAACCTATAACAAATACCCTAGATTGTATGACCAAATATGCTAAATCCTCGACCCTATACAATAACCATAGACCCTATAACCCATTATGCTAAACCATATGAGGTCGTTATGGGTCTTATGGTGTCCTAAGGGATCCTATGGTGTCCTATGGGGTTGTAGGGCACCATATGACCCCTTAGGTGTCGTTAGGGATCATATTGTGTCTTAACAAGTCATATGGTGTGTTATGACCCCTTAAGACACCTAATGACCGCTTAGGACACCATACGACCCATAATGACACCATATGGTGTCCTAAGGGGTCATTAGACACCATATGACCCCTTAGGACACAATATGAACCCTAACGACACGTAAGGGGTTATATGGTGTCCTAAGGGGTCATAGGACACTATATGACCCGTTAGGACACCATATGACCCCTTAGGACACAATGTGACCCATAACGACACTATATGGTGTTCTAAGGGGTCACATGGTGTCCTAAGGGGTCATCTAGTGTCCTATGACCCCTTAGGACACAATAGGGTGTCGTTATGGGTCATATGGTGTCCTAAGGGGTCATATGGTGTCCTATGACCCCTTAGGACACCATATGACCCCTTAGGACACAATATGGTATCGTTATAAATTATATGGTGTCCTAAGGGGTCATATGGTGTCTTATGGGGTCATAGGACATCATATGACCCCTTAGGTGTCGTTAGGGATCATATTGTGTCTTAACGGGTCATATGGTGTGTTATGACCCCTTAAGACACTGTATGACCCCTTAGGACACCATATGACCCATAACAACACTATATGGTGTTCTAAGGGGTCACATGGTGTCCTAAGGGGTCATCTTGTGTCCTATAACCCCTTAGGACACCATATGACCCCTTAGGACACAATATGGGGTTGTTAAGGGTCATAGTGTCTTAAGGGGTCATATGGTGTCCTACGACCCCTTAGGACACCATATGACCCCTTAGGAAACAAATAGTGTCATTATGGGTCATATGGTGTCCTAAGGGGTCATATGGTGTCCTATGGGGTCATAGGACACCATATGACCCCTTAGGTGGTGTTAGGGATCATATTGTGTCTTAACGGGTCATATGGTGTGTTATGACCCCTTAAGACACAATATGACCCCTTAGGACACCTTATGTTGTCATTATGGGTCATATGGTGTCCTATGGGATCATAAGACACCTAAAGACTGCTTAGGACACCATACGACCCATAATGACACCATATGGTGTCCTAAGGGGTCATATAGTGTCCTAACGGGTCATAGGGCACCATATGACCCCTTAGGACACAATATGGCCCATAACGACACTATATGGCATTCTAAGGGGTCACATGGTGTCCTAAGGGTTCATATGGTGTCCTATGACCCCTTAGGACACAATATGGTGTCGTTATGGGTCGTATGGTGTCCTAAGGGATCATATGGTGTCCTATGGGGTCATAGGACACCATATGACCCCTTAGGTGTCATCAGGGATCATATTGTGTCTTAACGGGTCATATGGTGTGTTATGACCCCTTAAGACACCATATGACCCCTTAGAACACCATATGACCCATAATGACACCATATGGTGTCCTAAGGGCTCATATAGTGTCTTTAGGGGTCATAGGACACTATATGATTCCTTAAGACACAATGTGAACCCTAACACCATGTAAGAGGTTATATGGTGTCGTAAGGGTTCATAGTACACTATATGACCTGTTAGGACACCATATGACCCCTTAGGAAACCATATGACCCATAAAGACACTATATGGTGTTCTAAGGATTCACATGGTGTCCTAAGGGGTCATTTGGTGTCCTATGACCCCTTAGGACACCAAATAACCCTTTAGGACACAATATGGGGTTGTTAAGGGTCATAGGGTCCTAAGGGGTCTTATGGTGTCCTATGACCCCCTAGGACACAATATGGTGTCGTTATGGGTCGTATGGTGTCCTAAGGGGTCATATGGTGTCCTATGGCGTCATAGGACGCCATATGACCCGTAGGTGTCGTTAGGGATCATATTGTGTCTTAATGGGTCATATGGTGTGTTATGACCCCTTAAGACACAATATGACCCCTTAGGACACCTTATGTTGTCATATGGTGTCCTATAGGATCATAAGACACCTAATGACCACTTAGGACACCATAAGACCCATAATGACACCATATGGTGTCCTAAGGGGTCATAGGATACCATATGACCCCTTAGGACACAATGTGGACCCTAACGAAACATAAGGGGTTATATGGTATCATAAGGGCTCATAGGACACTATATGACCCGTTAGGACACCATATGACCCATAACGACACTATATGGTGTTCTAAGGGGTCACATGGTGTCCTAAGGGGTCATATTGTGTCCTATGACCCCTTAGGACACCATATGACCCCTTAGGACACAATATGATGTCGTTATGGGTTGTATAGTGTCGTAAGGGGTCATATGGTGTCCTATGACCCTTTAGGACACCATATGACCTCTTAGGACACAATATGGTGTTGTTATGGGTCCTATGGTGTCCTAAGGTGTCATATGGTGTCCTATGGGGTCATAGGACACCATATGACCCCTTAGGTGTTGTTAGGGATCCTATTGTGTCTTAATGGGTCATATGGTGTGTTATGACCCCTTAAGACATAGTATGACCCCTTAGAACACCTTATGTTGTCATTATGGGTCGTATGGTGTCCTAAGGGGGGCCATATGGTGTCCTATGGGATCACAAGACACCTAATGACCGCTTAGGACACCATACGACCCATAATGACACCATATGGTGTCCTAAGGTGTCATATAGTGTCCTAAGGGGTCATAGGATACCATATGACCCCTTAGGACACAATGTGAACCCTAACAACATGTAAGGGGTTATATGGTGTCCTAAGGGGTCATATGACATTATATGACCCGTTAGGACACCATATGACCCCTTAGGACACCATATGACCCATAAAAACACTATATGGTATTCTAAGGGGTCACATGGTGTCCTAAGGGGTCATATTGTGTCCTATGACCCCATAGGACACCATATGACCCCTTAGGACACAATACGGTGTCGTAAGGGGTTGTATGGTGTCGTAAGGGGTCATATGGTGACCTATGACCCCTTAGGACACCATATGACCCCTTAGGACACAATATGGTGTCGTTATGGGTCGTATGGTGTCCTAAGGGGTCATATGGTGTCCTATGGGTTCATAGGACACCATATGACCCCTTAGGTGTCGTTAGGGATCATATTGTGTCTTAACGGGTCATATGGTGTGTTATGACCCCTTAAGACACCATATAACCCCTTAGGACACCATACAACCCATAATGACACCATATGGTGTCCTAAGGGCTCATATAATGTCCTAAGGGGTCATAGGACACTATATGATCCCTTAGGACATAATGTGAACCCTAACAATATGTAAGGGGTTATATGGTGTCCTAAGGGGTCATAGGACACTACATGACCCGTTAGGACACCATATGACCCATAATGACACTATATGGTGTTCAAAGGGGTCACATGGTGTCCTAATGGGTCATTTGGTGTCCTATGACCCCTTAGGACACCATATGACCCCTTAGGATACAATATGGGGTTATTAAGGGGCATAGTGTCGTCAGGGGTCATATTGTGTTCTATGACCCCTTAGGACACCATATGACCCCGTAGAACATAATATGGTTTTGTTGTGGTTGTATGGTGTCCTAAGGGGTCATATGGTGTCTTATGGGGTCATAGGACACCATATAACCCCTTAGGTGTGGTTAGGGATCATATTGTGTCTTAACGGGTCATATGGTGTGTTATGACCCCTTAAGACACCATATGACCCCTTAGGACACCATACAACCCATAATGATACAATATGGTGTCCTAAGGGGTCATATAGTCTCCTAAGGGGTCATAGGACACTATATGATCCCTTAGGACACAATGTGAACCCTAACGACATGTAAGGGGTTATATGGTGTCCTAAGGGGTCATAGGGCACTATATGACCCGTTAGGACACCATATGACCCATTAGGACACCATATGACCCCTTAGGACACTATATAGTGTTCTAAGGGGTCACATGTTGTCCTAAGGGATCATTTGTTGTCCTATGACCCCTTAGGACACCATATGACCCCTTGGGACACAATATGGGGTTGTTAAGGATCATAGTGTTGTCAGGGGTCATATTGTGTGCTATGACCCCTTAGGATACATATGACCCCTTAGAACATAATATGGTAATGTTATGGGTTGTATGGTGTCCTAAGGGGTCATATGGTGTCCTATGAACCATTAGGACACCATATGACCCCTTAGGTGTTGTTAGGGATCATATTGTGTCTTAACAGGTCATATGGTGTGTTATGACCCCTTAAGATATAGTATGACCCCTTAGGACACCTTATGTTGTCATTTTGGGTCATATGGTGTCCTAAGGGATCATATAGTGTCCTAAGGGATCATAGAACACCATATGACCCCTTAGGACACAATATGAACCCTAATGACACGTAAGGGGTTATATGGTATCCTAAGTGGTCATAGGACACTATATGACCCGTTAGGATACCATATGACCCCTTAGGACACCATATGACCCATAACGACACTATATGGTATTCTAAGGGGTCACATGGTGTCCTAAGGGGTCATCTAGTGTCCTATGGCCCCTTCAGACACCATATGACCCCTTAGGACACATTATGGTGTCATTATGGGTTGTATGGTGTCATAAGGGGTCATATGGTGTCCTATGACCGCTTAGGACACCATATGACCCCTTAGGACACAATATGGTGTCGTTATGGGTCATATGGTGTCCTATGAAATCCTATGGGTTCATAGGACACCATATGACCCATTATGTGTCATTAGGGATCATATTGTGTCTTAATAGGTCATATGGTGTGTTATGACCCCTTAAAACACCATATGACCCCTTAGGACACCTTATGTTGTCATTATGGGTTATATGGTGTCCTAAGGAGTCATATGGTGTCTTAAGGGATCATCACACACCATAAGACCATACTGACCTTATATGGTGTACTAGGGGCTCATATGGTGTCCTAAGGGGTCATAGGACACCATATGAACCATATTGACACCATATGGTGTACTTAGGGATCATATGGTGTCCTAAGGGGTCATAGGGCACCATATAACCCCTTAGGACACAATATGACCCCTAACGACACCTAAGGGGTCATATGGTGTCCTATGACCCATTAAGACAACATATGGTGTCGTTATGGGTTGTATGGTGTCCTAAGGGGTCATATGGTGTCTTATGACCACTTAGGACAATATATGGTGTCGTTATGGGTCCTATGGTAACCTAAGAGGTCATATGGTGTCTTGTATCCCCTTAGGACACCATATGACCCCTTAGGTGTCGTTAGGGGTCATGTTGTGTTCTAAGGGGTCATACGGTGTCCTATGACCCCTTAGGACCTAGAAAGAGGAGGGAGTGAGGAAGAAACTGAGGGAAAGTGACGAGAGAAGGAATTAGATGGGTGTAAGGATGGAGAGGGAGATAGCTCAAGGGATAAGAGAATAATGGAATTATGAGAGCTAGAGAGAGGAGGGACAAAGAAGAGTATATATCTATAAGAATGAAGCGCCCGAGAATAGGTAAGGGGAGAGAGAGAATATGAGATCTAGTTCATAGAGAGAGATGGAACTACGAGGAAAGGGAGAGGTGAGATGGGGGTTTCTATGTACACATTTGGTGCGCACCAAATGTGGAATATGGACCACATTTGGCCTGCGCCAAATGTGGATATGGACCACATTTGGCACATGCCAAATAGGGAGAGCGCCATATTTGGCGCGCACCACATGGCTTTCTTTGGTAAACACCAAACCTATGGGTTGGATTTGCCTTGGGCATCCAACCCAAAGGTTTGGACAACCATTTCAGGCTAGAGACGTGTTTTTATCAGAACATTGAAAATTTTGACATATTTTTTGTCGTGCTCTCTGTCAGGTTTGCACGTGTTTCAATGAAGTTAAAAAAAAATATCATGGTAAACTTGAGCTCCCTCTTAGCTATCAAACAATGTAATTTATTTCAAATTTTGATTTCGTTAAGTCTTTCATCTATAATTTCTTTTGTCAGTGTGTTCGTTTTTTGTCAAAAACCAACATGCACTATTTTGGGTATAGATTTTTACATGTTCATTAGGTTTTGAAAAAACTTAGATTTTTAGAAACTACACTCCGTTCTACACAATTTAAAAAAAAAAGTTTTGATTTTTGATTAGTTTTCAATGATTTTAGGGGGGGAGCACGCTCAAATTTTTGTTTTTCAGGATGTGTCCACTTCGAAAATTAGTAAAAAATTATACACTCATTAAAAAATTAGCTAAAAAATCTAGCATTAAATACAAGGTGTTAGCTAATTTCTCATTGAAGCGATTTTAAAAATACAAAAAAAAAGTTAATATTTTAAAGGGGCCACAACAAACGCTATTCTATGTTTTTTGCATAAAAATAGGACCACTTTTTGTGGCCCCCCTTTTTAAAGCCCTTAATCTCCACCATTTTCAAAACAAATTAGTAGTTTAGAAAGTAGACTCGAAGCACTCTAACTCTTGTTCTTGTTGCATCTTCAAATTTGGAGTGTAATTAGGTTCAATTTGTCCTTGAAGTTCGGACTTTGTTGATTTCAGAAGAAAAAAAAGTGGCATCTTAAGACCCCCTTTTGGTACCACAAATTGGTGCACATACCCCAAAGCTTGATTTTGTTTCATTACATCAATTGCATGAATTGTAAGCATTCCAATAGACGACAGATGATTTGCACATAGACAAAAGATATCACTAATTTTACATACGATAGATTAGTGATAATAACTCAAGAAGCACATCTATCATATACGAGCTAAATGCATTCTTTATTATCTTCATAAAATTATACAATCTCAAGAACTCTTCTATACAAAGTGAAAACAAAAAATTCTTCTAACTAGTTCTCTAAGAATTTCTCCATAGTCTCCCCTCTTTACCATGCAAAAGTGTTGTATTTATAGGCTTTGTAGGATAACTACCTTAGTAACTGACTTTGCATAGGTTAATAACTAACTCATTTTTGTGCAAAAAGAGCTTGGTTAGAAACCAATCCACTTTTGTGTGAGTAGGATCCACTTTCGAACCTTTAGTTACAATGAGTAACATAAGTCACTTTTATAAAAAGACAAGTTCAAACTTGTAATATCAATGAAGAACCAAGTCATGAGTTATGTTGAGGCACTTCTCCATCTTCATCCACTTCATCTGAAGTTGTCATCATCTCACCATCTAACCATTTGAGATCACAACATGCCCATACATTAGTGTATTGCTCATTGAAATAAAGTAGTCATTTGCCCTCCAAAGACACACATTCCAACTACATTAGCTAGATATACTTCATGGTTAACACCTACACTTCCTTGGAGTCACAGAGCCTAGCATTTTCAGACATAACATCTCTTCAATTCATTTTGTCAGAGAATTGCTTATGATTTCACTTTTATGTGTGTGTCAACTAGCACATTCCCAAGTATAATATATGATATTGATTTGACTTTGCGACGCTACGGTCAACATTGATGCGGTTCATAAACCTTCAGATTGTGCATATTTTGTAATCATTGCATCTCATCCCTCGAGATGACATCTCTTGGAGGCATTCAGTCAAACACTTAACATACTCTTGTATTTGCTTCTACATTTTGCATTCAATTCTATCAACTGTATTTGTCATTCGCAGGCTCTTCATTTGCTTGTAAGTTCATTAAGTCGCTTTTCAACGAATCCATCATGCAAGCCTTGCAATCATACATGCCAAGAGACTATCTATCGAGTAGTTCATGTGCCCTCTCTAAGCTTCTACATTTGCATGTGTGACTGTGTGGGTAGTTTTGAGATCACATCTCATTGAGGCATTTTGTCAAACAAATCATGTGCGTTGTCCATGCTCACAGTCCCTCGAGACTTTCTCTCAATTAGTGAACATGTCGTGTTTATGCTTCCACATTTCCTTCAAAGCTTTCTGTCAAATGGTTAACGTGTTGTCTATGCACATATATTTGCTTGGAATTTTCTAAAGACATTTCAACAAATCCACGTAATGCATATCTGCAATCATGCTTTCAATAAGATGACATCTTTTTGAGCCATTATCTCAAACAAATCAGAGGCATTACCGAAGACTCCACATTTTACATGCATTTCTACCATCATTTCAACCATTTTTCATAAACGTTACAGTTACAGCATTCCATGAGTCAACATCTCTTTGAGGCATCTTGACGAACATTATAGAGTTCCATTTCACACCTGCAGATTGCATTTGCTTTAAACTTTTTAAAGCCTTTACAACAATTCAATTTTCTTGGCATAATCAAGGGACCAAGAAAATGGGTTAATTTGGTGTTTCTTGGTCTCTTAGACCACTAGGTCCCATGGACGTCATTACAATTCCTTCATTCATTCATTCAATAAGGCATGAATTGTATTGATACTTAGATGTTTAGCTAATATTCATACTATTTTTTTTTGTTTCCACATTTTGCATTAATTTCAAACACGATAGTTACATCATAAGATTTTAAATTATTAGTACTTGTTGTTAGGTTAGTACTATTGCAACCAATTCAAAAATGTGTAGTTTTAACTAGCGATGAAAAAAAATTGTTTGGACCAATTATGATGTCATATGTTGTCAATTTTGTTAAAAAATGATTTTTTCTATAGTCTACATGCATAATTCTTAAATTGTGAAAAATATTTTGCCTATTTGATTGGCGAAAACAATTATTATTATATATTATTACGTTGTTTTAATCTAGTGTCTTGGTTCAAAATGTGGAAGGTGTATTGCAAACAATTGTGTGGTCGAAGTTTGATGATTGTCATCTTCAAGTTTCTAATATTGGTGTATAGATGGTGTACAAACACTTGGAAACTATTTGAGAGTGTCTTTATTGGTATGTTGTGTTTTTGAAGCTTTGATGTTAGTTAGTTTGGTCCAGACGTGGAATGTTGCTACTTGTGATTGTTCCACGAACAATCTAGCTTCTCGGTGTTTTGGTTCAGTTGGTGTTGAAAATGTATCAAATGATGTTGTGAATGGTATCTATTGTTTTACTAATTCATCATGTTGAATTTGTGGTTGTCTACATATTGTGTTTTTGGTCTGGATTGAAATTTGAGTCTGGAATATCGGTATAAGCAAAAAAGGTTCTATTTTTAGGCCAATCTAAGGAGTCTGATCAATGTCATTATGTGTGGTACTATTTTGGTGGTGTCCATAAGGTGTGTCGACATGGTTTTGTCCTCCACGCGTTTGTTTTTCTTTTCAAATTTGCATTGGATATTGTTATTGAGGTTGATCGTTGCTTATACCTGTTTCATCTACTCTTGACCAACTTATTGATGTTCTAAGTGTTGTCGATGGTATGTAAATGACATAATCATTGTAAATAAAATGATATAGAGGTTTTGGATATAGTGTGGAGATACACAATGATTCGAATGTGTGACAATGTAGAGATAAAGGATGTTTTAGATGTAGTTTAACCTATAATCTACATTCTAGTAGATACAATTTTATGAGAGTTCAATCTTTTGATATTGTATTATTTAAGACTATGTATCTTGCCCCAAAGAAGTGATCTTCAGTTGTGAAAGTCCTAGTATTTTTCCCTAAGGTTGTGCACCTTAGCTAGCAAGTCTAGAGCAATGAGCTCACTTGCTTGTGGCCTAATCATTGTAAATATTTATATCTATATTGTGGGTTTGATTCTCACCATGGTTTTCCCCTTCTTGGGTTTTCCATGTAAAAAATATGGTGTACATGTGTGATTGCTTCTAGTGTTTCTATTATTTACTTTCATTTGTATGATGGATGGAATGAATATTGTGTTAAAGGTTTAATCTAGCCAACTTTTAAGTGTATGTTGATTCACGCCCCTCTCAACATCCAGTAGTGTTCAACATGAAATATGGTTGTGTTTGTTACTATTTAGGTCTTAGCAATATTGATGACAATATGGTAGCCTATGATTGAAAGACCTATTATCCTACTAGTACATGAGAATTAATCATGTTCTATATTTAGAAGAATTAATGAAATTGAATTAGTTTTATTTAAGAATGAATAATGTTTGGATGTGTTAATGTATTACATTCTGTTATAACTTTGTTAATGTTCAATCATTATAGTGATATCTTAATTATCATGCATCATCTCATGTTGAAGTTTGCAAAAGTTATTTTGTTTCCAAATTTCCATTCTAACTCCATGAAAAGCAAATCTAATTGTGAATTAGATTAGCATTTCTTTTTTGCAAGTTTGAAATAGATTAGTATTCTTTTTTTGCAAGTCTAAAATAGATTAGAATTTCTTTTCTATTAGTGTGAAATAAATTAGCATTTATTTTTCACATATGTGTGGAGTAGTGTGGACATTTTAAATTTTGCAGTGTATGGTAGAAGATACATTTATTTATTTGCAAGTGTAATAGAGTAGGATTTAATTCCTTCACGACCAAAAATATAAAGAAAATATCAAATTAGAATTTGAAATCATTAAAACCTTTGAAACACACCCCCAAACATGACTCACAATGCCTTGTCACAAATCTCTCTAAACACCTTCAAATTGATAAATTAAATGAGTAAGAACTATAACAACTAATTTGACCCATATTACAAAGGACAACCGCCTTTTTGGCCCCACCTCCTAAATGGATTGGGTAGTTTAGCCATGACCCCTATGAATCTCAAGGCTTCCAAGCTTACCATTCCTAGGAGAGGGACCTCAAAGCTAATTCCATAATTCTCAAGGTACCCACCATCATTCTTATCATTACAATCTATCACTTAAAAGATTCCCTCTACGTTAGAGGGTTTGTCTACAGAACCCACAAACTTAGCATCCTTTTTCTTAGTTGTCTGATCTGAAGACTAACCATCATTAGTAAACCTATTTGATATAAAAAAATTGTCCCCACCAACCACGTCTACTCCATTTGACAACCCACTACCATTATGATTCCCATTGTTTGAAACCCTAGTTATAAACATCATTTCAAATTTTAATTCTTCTACACTCTATGGTTTGACCCTTATGAGAGAGAATTTTTTTGATAATGGAGTTGTGAGATTGATTCACACATATACCTTATTATTGTAGAGTACCTTGGCTAAAGAACAAACACTATTCTTGACATCACAATCATACATACACACACATAGTGTGGAGGAGAAATAATTATTGAGGAAACCTAGTCTAGTAAATGTTTAAGCAAAAATAGGTGAATTTCAATTGCATTTGGGTGAAATTAAAAAAAATTGAGCACCTAAAAAAAGGAATTATAGGTCAAATTGCAGTAGAAGAAGTAAGACAAGGGAAGAGAGAGAAGAAACGGAATGGGTGGTGACCCAGTTAGGAGAGTGCCTTTAGACCACACTCCAGTACTCACATATGCAGATAATTTGCCATTCTTTGAGAGCAGGGTGGGTGCACTATTGTCTATGATTGACTTAATGTAGCAACAAATTAAAAGAGCAATTTGCAGCCACCTTCAGGAATATTGAAGCAATTGTTAGACTAAGGGTGGATGTATTTGAGATTACTTTTTTTAATTTATTGGTCTCCCAAGAATGGGAGAAGAGTTGCCAACATTGCCAAATGCAACGTTGGCAAGGGTAGAATTTTCCTATCATAATGAACCCTTTGATTCGACCTCTCAAGGCAATCAACATGTATCTCTTCCTCCACTCTAGCAGACAGTGGCATCACAAGTCATTAAGTATTTCACCTATGATGGTAGGCATTTCATTCTTTACACTATTCATTTCAAACTGTTGAGTCATCTTCATCATAGAAGACTGGTTAATGTGCCAAATTTTCTCCATCATATGTTAACCACAATGGTTGTTGAATATCTGAAGAAGAGGAAATCCTCTTCCTTGTCTCACCACTGTCTAGTTCTCTTATTGGTTAAAAAAAGTTTGTCTCTGCAATTTTCAAGTGTTAATTAGGAAGAATTTAAGAGTTGGGATAACATCTATAATAGGCTTTTGAGAAATTTTCTACAATAGAGAGAGGATAGAGTAGTAGGTTTGGAAAAATTGAGGGAGAAGATGCAATAGTAGAAGAAGTTGAAAACCTTGTAGGGGAAGACTCAGGGGTTAATGAGGATAATGCAGACACTTCTTCACTTCCTAGAAACCCTGGAAAATCTAAGGGAAAGAAATTGGCACATGATAGTGCTAGTGATAATGAGCCAGTGGCCTCACCCGCAACATCACTAGAAACATCTATAGCCTCTGGGAAATTTCTTTCATCATCATCAAAACACAGTCATAAGTCTTCTACAAAGAAAGGCAAAGAATATGTTGCTTTATCAACCTAAGAACATAAAAATTTGAAGGGTTGAATCTACAAGTGAAATACCTATGACAAAGAGAGGGAGGGTAATAGAATAATCTAGGAAAACGCCCACATAAGAGTTAGAAAAGAAGTCTAAATAAGAATCCGAAAGCCCAAAAACTACAAAATAGTCTAAGAAAAAGACACCAAAGGAAAAAGGATTTCAGGAGAATCAAATCTCAAAGAGAGGTTCTAGTCGACTCTCCAAAAAGAAAACTTCATCTAAACAAGAAACCCCTACATAAGATATCATGCATTGAGAAAATCGTTAACTTTTAATATGTTGAATTGAGGAAATCCTTAACTAACATTAATTCATATTTCTTGAAATATACAAAGGGGTAATTCTTAATCTAAGCATAAATTTACTTGAGAGGTAAATTCTCTTAGCTTTTAATACTTACACTAATATGAAGTATACAAAAATCTTTTTGTTGTCTAATAAAAAACTTAAATATTTGAAATGTATAAGTGGATCTATTTACTACCAGAATTAATTTGAAGTTGACTAGTGATACTTGATGAAAAAGATCCAATACTATGGAATAAGTGTAAGGAAATAATCCTTGAGAATTAACTAAGATTCTAATCTTATGAAAGAAACACTTGCTTGAGAGTGAAAACATTAAAGAAACTTCTAGGGGATTATTATTTCTTAAAGGAGTAAGACTATTAAATCAATCATTTGAAAACAAACAGGGGGGGACTACACATAATTACATTGTAGATAAATCGTCTTCTATAAATTGAACTAAGTGAAGGAACCCAAATGTTTGAGATGATTGAGTGTCACAAAGTAATTCCTATTGGAGATGAACCACTACTAAGTTTTTTTGTTTTTTTTTTCTCGCTGACTTGAGCAAAAGTGTTACCCATTTTAAATAAGGAATAAGTTTTCCAATGCACTTATCATTTATATCATTGAAGGAGGAGGCCTAAATTTGCAATAAAATTCTCATTATAAGTTCCATTCGATTGGAATATTAGCTTAATGTTCTACTCATTGAAAGGAATAATTACAATCTTAATACTCTAAAAAATATTCCCTTTTATATTTATTAGGCAGTGAGGGTAAGTAACTTAACCTATAATAAAGATAATGTTGATTAAGAAAATAATTAGTACTAGCTTAAGAATTAACCTAAATTTCCCTATTAAAATAATAACCCCCAAGGTACCAATTAGATTTTAACAACTTGAAGGATATATAATATAAATTAATTATTTGGATTGCTTAAAATATAAAGTTATTTCAACTATTTGATTTGACTTAATTACAACTTCAAAAAATAAAAATAGAAAAAGGTAATTAATATCCTAATAAAATTTAATTATATCTATTTAACAAGGAACAAAAAAATAAATCAATTAATTAATTAATTAATTTTAATTACTAATTTTAACATTTAATACATTAATATTAAGCAAATTTTAAATAAACTTTAAACAAAATTTAATTTTATTGATCATATAAAAATACACAGAGATGAATATGAATATGTTTATGAAAATACATAGAGATGGATATATTTCCAAAATATACAGAGATGAATATATTTCCAGAATACACAGAGATGGGTTTATTTCCAAAATACACAAAGATGATTTTATTTCCAAAATACACAAACATGAATTTATTTTCCAAAATATATTTCCAAAACACATAGAGATGAATTTATTTCCAAAATACACAAAGATGAATTCATTTTCCAAAATTTTCAAAATACACAGAGATGAATTTATTTTCCAAAATACACAAAAATGAATTTATTTCCCAAAATATATTTCCACTCTTAAAAATCTGATTTTTTGAAAAAAAAAATGAGGAGGATTTCTAAAATAAAAATAAAAAAATCAAATAACAATATTTATATTTTGAAAGGAATCTACTAACAATTTTATTTTCTACATGCAATAAAAAAAAAAAACTGAGTAGAATTAAAGAAAAAGATTTATTTGGATGGAAAAACAAATTTATTACATGAATTTGATTTAATCTACCAAGGAAATCTGAAAGAGATAAAATAGATTTCTTTTGAAAAATATACAATTTCATATATGCAAAAAATTGAAAAAGATGAGGAGGAGATTTCTTTTGAAAGAAAAAGAAAGCAAGAGAATTAGCAAGAGGGGAATCTGGATTCGAAAGAAGGATCTTGATGTTGAATCCTCACATATCCTAGCTAACCTTCTTCAATCCCTGTCTTGCAGTCTGGTGGAGATCTTCCACAAACTTCCTAAAATCCTGCAATATCCCTTTGAATTTCTCCTACCACTAATATGATATTGAAACTAAAAATAATTCCAAGTTACTCTATCACAAGAAAAAAACATATTGAAATTACCCTTTTCAAAAGTTTAGCATACATTATATAGAAAAGGTGCACCATTTCCACTATTGAAAGAATTAATTAAAATTAGAGATACTTTTCCAAAATTGATTGATGGAATAGTGGGGGTTACATGCATATTAAATTTGAATTTGAAATTCTTTCATGCAAGATATATTCCTTACAACTTGTCATAGTGGTGGTTACATTTGACTATGCATTTAAAATCTAAATTCGAAATTTGCTTCTAGAATCTTCTCATTTTCCCCTACGACATGTGCTTGATTAATATGTTGAATAAATAAATAATTTTTAAATTTATGTCCTTATGAGTGACTCACTTCTTATTAATTATTCTTTTAAAAAAATTCCACCCTTATTCAATTTCCATCAAGAAATATAAATTTCTAAATAGATTTACGATCTTGAGAGTGTATCACCACTATTTAATTATTATTTTATTTAAAATAGCTTCAACCCCATTCTATTTATCATTTCTTAACATTACTCATGAAATTCAAAACAATAATAATAAGCATAGTTGTAATAGTAGTAGTGATAATAATAATAATAATAATAATAATAATAATAGCAAGTCATATCAAAGTCCAAAAAGAAGGTTATGACACCCCGACTCATCTTAGCGCCAGTTCGAAGAAGTAGCAGTGGACTGATTTGCCTTCTGAGATGGGCCCCATCAAAATCAGGACACTATACAGTAAAGTTGGGATATAAAGCAACCATATCCCAACAAGGTCAACTTACTTCACAAAGAGCTCTATCATTTTGTTGGTCTCCAGGTATTCTTCATAAAGAAAGGTGGTTTAGTTGGCTAGCATTGAAGCGTAGAGTCCTCACAAGTGATTGTCTTGTCAAGTTGTGGATTTCACAAAATCCATTTACGTGTGCTCTTTGCAATTCTGCAAATGAGGATGTTGACCATCTCTTTCTGCACTGCCCATTTACTTCTTCATGTTGGGATTATGTAAGATTTCAGCTTCAATGGCAGGCTCCAATGTCTAAAAATATTCGAGACATGTTCACATCTTGACCAATGCTATATAAAAATTCCTTGTTTGCAAGTATTTGGAAAATTGTTCCCTCAACGCTAATTTGGAGTATATGGTGGGAGAGAAATAAAAGGGTTTTCAGAAAGAAAATCTCATCTTTAGCTAATGTAATTGTTGGGATGGAGAAGTCAATATGTGAAATAACCAATTCCTATGTATCCAAAACTAAACATGTAGGATCCTCTTTCACAGACTGGGTTGCAACTCAATTAAAAGCATGGCCTTAGCTCTCATTGCCATTTAAAGGAAGTCAGCACAATGGAAGTATAGCTAAATTTGATAGAAATAAGGTTAAATGGTTGCTGCCAAAATCATATCAGACTAAACTGAACTTTGATGGATCATCCAAAGGTAATCCAGGTCCATCTGGTGCAGGTGTTTTATTGAGGGATTACATGGGCATATTAATTCAGGCTAGGTCCATCAAATTACCAGATGACACAAATAATCAAGAAGAAATCCAAGCATTATTGCATGGATTGCAAATGGCTAGGGAATTAAATATTTAAAATCTATTGATTGAAGGAGATTCACTGTTAGTAATCAATGCATGTACAGGGAAGCCAACAAAGCGACAGATGATTTGGCTAATTTGGCACATGTACAACCAGATTTGCAAAATAGCTTTGTAGCAGAGGATATCACTATGCCCCTAAGTCTTCATCAAATCTTGATGGATGAACTGATGCAGTAATCATTATTATATTTTTGCCAATGGTTTCTAACGTCTTTTCTTTGGAGAAATGGTTGACAACATTTGGTCGATAAATTAAGATGATTAAGTGCAATACTCGCTTTGTCACTCTGCTCATTCTACAGTTTGTAATTGGCTGGAGGTACCTATTTTTGTGATGTGCTGGCTTGCATTCCATCTGCAACATGTACACACGGATTCTCTTCTACCCGACATTTTTTACTAGTGGACCTGTTGAATGTACCGTTCCTGTTTGGCTCGAGGTCTACGTGTTGACTAGGACCAATTGGTTTCGCAGTTTTCTGGCTATCAAACCATGTTCAATATGCAAAAGTGGCTTCTCTTCGACACCACCTTTTCTAATCCTTCATTCTGAGGTGTCATAGAATCATTAAACTACATGCTTAGTGAGAGTAAAAAGATACTTGTTAAAATAATGATTGCAAACTGCGCGCCTTGGGTTCATTTCAAATGGTATGCACAAAAAACTCACACATATCAAATCCTATATAGATCGTCTCATGTATAAAATAGAAAGGAATTCAATAGTACATCTACCAAGCTACGTTTGTTACAATTTCTTGTAAAAGCAATTACTACACTGCAAATTCCAAAATCTCAATGATGCTCCAAAGATACTTCATATCTTCGAATTATTGCTTCTTCTGGAAAGGTACAATTTTTCCTAGTTTAAATTTGGCCCTTGGCTCATTTTCCCTTCATGCAAGAGACAATTTTGGAGGCACAGTTCAAATGTTTCATTATCTTCCGATGGAGTGTATTTCGAAGGAGGTTTAAATTAGCAGCTTTCTTGCTCTCTTCTACAATTGCTTCATCATTTTACTTGGTAAAGAATATCTTCTCCTAATTTTTTTGTTCTGCAATACATTCCGGGACACCAATATTTCAAACCAGGGTTTTCTTCTTTTGTTATCAGTGTGATGATGGGAATTTCCATTTGTTGAACTGTTTGATGATGGGGAATTGAGGATTGTCTTCAAAGTATCTTGTCCTGATAGGCTAGATGCAATTAAGAAAGTTATTGGGGAAGGGATTCTATCTCCTCGGGCTCCTAGACTTTTATTTCCATCACATATGTTGTCTATCTTTCTTTCAAACTGTATGGATGCTCTACAATCATAAAATCATAGTCCCAGGCTTCCTCAAGCAAGGTGAATTGTTGAAATGTGTGCAAAAATATAATCTGGGAGTAGGAAATGGATATATTCTGGGTGTGTTCCCCAGATGGGATTTGAAACATACCAAATCTGGAGATATTTTTTATGCATTTATCTTAGGCCTACGTAATGATTATCCTTGGAAACTCTATAGTATTTTGCAGACTCATCGACAGGAGATGGATGCTCCAAGAGTTAAAGTGCTCAAGGACAAGTTTTTTTGCAATATCTTTTCTTTTATCTCATCTAATTTCCCATCGTCCCCAAACTGTTTCTCAAGGTGTAGAGGCTCAAAATTCAGGCAAAAAGTGAAAGACGACATGACACTATGGTGAAGCCTCTTCCTCTAAAAGGCAAGTTCGTGGTTAGGGTTGCCAAATTTGGGAATCAAATCTTCAGTTTTTTTGGTCAGTGTGGGGGATTATGATAATATTTCTTCCCATTTTTGTATTCACATGTTTAATTTACATATATACTATGTGGATGAACAATATGTATATGTCATTCCTATAAATATGGTCATCATACTTTCGAATGGGTAAAAGTTTGTTTTGCAATAGGATGATTTCTATATGCACTCCTTCATGTTAAGATGTTAGTCTAGTTTAAATTGTAATTTCTTGCAATTTTAGAGAATACAGCCAGTACTATAATTATGACATTTTGTAATACCTCTACTTTAATATATAAATTGTGGCCTATGTCTTTTACTATATATATATATAATTTTTATTTTCCTTAAAAATAATAAAAAATCACCAAAATAATTAATATTTTTTTTCAAAATAATGAAAGATTTGCCAGTATTTTACACTTTTACCCGAGGGGGTTTCTTAAAGTTATCCTTGGCAATATTCATTATAACCAACTTTCAAAACTATAAGAAAATAAATTTCAACACCATATTATTTATCATATGTATTATATTTTTACACTCAATCATAAATGAGACACACACACACACACATTAAATTTTATTACACAAATAAAAATGCATGCAAATTAAAGTTTGTAAAATATAAAACATAACAAAAATAAAAATCAAGAATATTATAGACCACTTCAAAATAATCAATACATATATTTTTTAAATAACTTTAGTTATATATAAAAATTAATTTCTAAGCAAATTTAGAAAAAAATAAATTAAATTAAATTAAATTAACTTTCTTAACTAAGTTTGGAAAAAAAACAATTATAATTAAAATAACTTTCTAAACTAAAATAATGATTTCTAAAGTTGTCTTATAAGATGTTGAAGGTTATCTCGTCTTCTCATCTCATATATATGATATTCATGGAGTATTTGTAGGGAACACCAAATGAAGTGATTAATATCTTTAATGAGTTAAAAATGATTATTTAATAAATTAATGAATTGATTTGATCTAATCAATAAATCTTTAATTAATCTACCAATTGATTGCAATTGCAAAGACGATAAGTACACATTCCAAGTGGAATGTGTGTTTGTACACAAACTTTAAATGTGTCATATGCAAAGAGGTGATAAGTGATCAATTATTATTAATTGGGTTAGAACTACATAGTTTGTTGAATGGATATGTATCAAATATTGACATTAAACTAAGGTTTGGATAGATTGACTGGAGGAATACCCCCATCATACCTTATCATTAAACCAAAGATCCGACGAAAGTGATTTAGTAGACTGATAAGTTGAGACTTCGTCATGTTTTTATCATCAAAACTCTTAGTTTTTTGACATCTTTTGGTTTGCATAGTAGTAGTGAAGTATTGTAAATTGACTATATGTGTTAAACCTGAACTTATGAAATCATGCTTGAACTTTGCCGGTCTATTCCTGCAGCCATGCCATTTATTCCTGTAGCCAAATGATTTGTTCTAGTTGCTATGCGGATTATTTAGGGTAATATCATATGTGAATTAATGAATGTATTAATTAAATAAAATATGTATGCATGTCCTTGTATGTTGTTTTTGTTGTAGTGTAGATAATAAATGATGCCGCAATGGATATTTTCCTTTCTCGCCTGAAGAAGGAAGAATCACGAAAGAAATAACTAGAGATCAAGCTGAAGAGGAGCCGAGCGAGCGCAAGGTACGACATGAGCGGAGCAGCCAAGTAGCACTATAGAAGTTTAACTCAAGTGGGCATTGAATTCGCAAAATATCGCTATGACATGCAAAGACTGTGTTTCGGTCTAGATCCACGTTTCCTGCAGTCAAGCTCTAGTTATCTTCTTCATTAGTCAATCATCCGCCTCTTCTTCTGGGCATGATTTGAGTTGTCCATTGTAGTTGATCTTTTCTTTTTAATAAGCTCTTCCTTTTTTCTTAGAGGTTAGACAGAATAGAAAGGAATATAGCAGAGAATTTTGATAAGTATTTTGGAGTTTTTTAAAACATGTAATTATTTTCAGGAAGCAATGAATAAAAGATATGTTGTTCTGATCTGCTAAAAGTATTTTTCTGGAAGCTTGATATCACTCATCCAAGGGGGGCCACTTGGTGAGTGATCATGTGTTTATGCTCATTGAAATTAGTTCTTCTTTAGTTGCAGTAGAAGTTCGTGCCTTGACTATTCTTGCAGCCACTGGAAATAGATCCACTGACTGTTCCTGCAGCCAAGCCAGAACAAAGTGATTTCTATTATTTATATTAGATCATTCCAACATTTTTTTTATAAGCTTTCCTATAGCCTTCTATAATTTCCATGCTTGCCTTTCGTTTCCGCATAATGTTAGTTACTGCAGCAATGCAAAATAGCCATTGAAGGAACTTAGTGCATACCCATTTCAAGTTTTACGTCCCTGGGTTGATAACTAAATGAACACTAGCCATGAAAATAGTAACTTTACCAAATGAATGTCCAAACTTCAGGTTGAAACTTCAATTAGAGTTATTATTATTATAGTTGGAGTAGACATTTTTGGCGCCGTTGTCGGAGATGGTGTCAAACTAAGAACCTTTTATGGTTATTATTGTTTCCAGTTAATTATTTTTGAGATTCTTTATTGTTTGAAAATTTCATGAATCTGCATGCATCGAAGAAGAAGAGACCCCAGAGGTAGATTTCTACCCACTCATCCTAATCATGCAGAAGATAATTTCCCAGATATAAATTTTTTTGCTAAACTTTACCAAGCCCCACAGAATTTGAATCACCCTGAATCTGAATTTCCGGAAGGTAGTCTTCAGTTCCTTTTTAATCTTCAAGAAGAGGAATTTCCTATAGTAACAACCCCCACAAGTCTAATGCAGGGGAACCCTCCTCCTAGTGGGAATAATCCACCACCACCACTAGGTCCAATGTTTGAGTTTCCTGTCTCTGATCACCATGATAACGCTAATCTCAAGAACATACCAGCATCTTCACTCCCTAAATTCTATGGATTGGTGACAGAGGATCTGGACACATTTCCGTTTGAGTTTGATGGTCTCTGTAGGAGTTTTGACTATACTACAGATGCCCATAGACTCAAATTTTTTCTTGCCACTTTGAAAGAGTCATCCTTGAGATGGTTCATGAGCTTGGGTAGTAGCACAATCAATACATGGGATGAGATGAAACGGTTGTTTCTTGCAAAATACAAAGATTATTGTAGAGGTACTGATCATCATGGGGATGATATCTTTAGAATGACACAAACTGAAGATGAGAGTCTTGAGGATTACTTGGAAAGGTTTCTGTTTAGTGTCAAAAAGTCCAAGCATAGCACTCTCAATGAAGATTCCCTCAAATTGATATTTTTGAGGGGAATCAGTGATGAATGAACTAATTCCTTGGATCTTATGGGAGGAGGTGACATTACACAATCCACTTGGGTTGAAATAGGACAAATTTGGAAGAAGTATTCCAGATCTACTTCTAAGAAGAATAGGAGATTTAAACTAGGTGCACCATTATCAACATCTGGAACTGGAGTTTCTAGAGTGGAACTTAGTCATCTATTAAAGGATTTCAAGGAGGACATTATAAACAATATGGCTACCCAGTTGGATACACTAGCAGCTAAGAAGAAACATGAGGAAGCTGATGCATTCCTTGCAGAATTCTGTCCTCATCAACGAAAGAAAGATTGCAGATGTAAGATGGTTGCAAACGTGGAGGTACCTGACTTCAAGCCAATTCAAGGTGAGGACGAGCAAGTCTTTTATGTTGCTCAAAGAAGACCAAATTTTTAAAGACAAGGTATGCCACCCAATCCACTTTCTTTTTCTGGTTATAGTGGAAATTCTTATGCACCAAATAACCAATGACAACCACAGTATTCTCAAAATCTTGGTAACTATCAAAATTGGTATGATTCACAAAGCCAAGGGCAGAATTTTGCTAATCAAATGCCACAGTGGCAGTAGACACAGGGGAACTGGTACACACCTTAGGGCCAAGGAAACCAGTTTCAAGGGAATTGGCAACCTACTTCTCAATGGAGGGGAAGCCAACCACGGCCAGCTCAATTTTCTGGTTATCAGCCACCTATTCAGTAGCCACAATCTCCCACTTTAATGCATCCTCCTGCAGCTACTGCTGCACCGCCTAAACCAACACAGTTACTTACTCAACCATTGCCAAATCCAAATATCAAGTCTCAACAACAACAAGAAGCTTATTCAGCTGATGTTATTCAGTACCCAGCCTATTCTTTATCACTAGATGACATTCACCTCCGATCTAGAACAACTTTACCTAATCCCTCTCATCCAGTTATCATTGAGGTACAAGAGGATCAAGAAATCTCTAATCCAACAAATACAATACCCCAGAATCAAATATTGTTACCATTTCCCCATAGATTGCAAGAAAAAGAAGTCCCCAGTGAACAACAACAAAGATTTAATATTATTGATCAACTGAAGCACATTTGTGTTAAAATTCCATTATTGCAAGCAATAAAGGATGTTCCCATATATGGTAAGGCATTGAGAGAAGCATGTCTAAAAAAACATGGTCGGAAGAAAGAGGATCCACAAACAGTGCATGTATGGGTCAAGTGGCTGATATTATGTTAGGTAAGTTTGTCATCCCAAAGTATTCTGATCCAGGTAGTCCTGTTGTGAGTATAGTCATTAATGGCAGTCAAATAAAAAATGTTTTGATTGATTTAGGGGCAACCATTAATGTAATGACAAGGGAAGTAATGAAACATCTTGAGATCAATAGTTTAAGGCCTACACCCATCGTTCTACAGCTTGCTGATGGCTCTACAGTGAGACCTGATGGTATCATAGAGGATGTAGTGGTTATTCTAGATTCCTGGGAGTATCCTGCAAACTTTATGATTTTATCTCCAAAGGCAACATTGGGAGGATATCCGGACATTTTGGGTAGACCTTGGCTTGCCACAGCTGATGCATATATTGGGTGTAGATCAGGGATATGACTATTTCAGATGGGAGTTCTACAAAAACATTAGCCTTGTATTCTCCAGCACAGCCCCAGCTTGAACAACAACAAGCCGTTTGGCCTATATTGGGAGAAGAATCTAAAGAAATTGACTCTATTAATCACCTTATGATGATTAATCGAGGACCACTCATGCAGTTATATGATGACGAATCAATTCTTTATAAAATCCTGATAAATGAATTGTGAGATTTTGCCAAGATCAAGAGGCAATGGAAAGCACAAATAAGAGAGAACAAAATAGATGATAGAAATAAACTGTATTCTATCAAGATGAAAAATATGATCAACTGGATCATTAAGCATTACATACAATGAATATAAGCCTGCTTATATAGGCAAGGCTATATGGATATGTGAGCACACAAACATGACATGTGGCTCAATAAGAAACAAGGGTAGGTAGGAAATATGTGTGGGTAGGTAGGAGAAATAATATAATAGTCCACATGAGGTGGATCACCCACTGAATGTGGAGTGTAACAACAAGATCACACCATAAGAGGTGGAAATTCTCTTACACATACTATCCCAATGTGGCACAAACACCCAAGTGTTTCATACCCAAACTACTATGAAATACATGTACCTAAGTAAACTTAAGTAAGGTGTAATAATATCCAAGATGAATAATTATTTACACCAACATGAATTCATAGAAGAGAAAAAATTGCAGGAATTGGTTCAGAATACTGCAGGTTTGGACTTTCCTGCAGCCACTGATATATTGCATACTCTGTTGTCGCAGGAATTATCTTCTTCTCATTTTTCTGATATAAACCAGATTGATCTTACTACTAAGATAGAGGTGGAATTGAATAGATATTTGAATATCAATAGAGATCTAACAGATACTCAAAAAGAGGGCCTTGTGGACTTGCTGAAACTTCATAAAAATGCTTTTGCATGGGATTACAAGGATATGAATGGGATTGATCTAGTAGTTTGTACCCACCATATTTATATAAAGGATGAGTGTTGCCCACTCAGACAACCTCAAAGAAGAATCAATCCTACTTTGAAGGAGATAGTTAAAGAAGAATTGCAGAAATTGTTAAAAGTTGGGTTTATCTATCCTATCTTTGACAGTCAATGGGTATCACCTCTGGTGATAGTCCCTAAAAAAGGAGGAAAATGGAGGGTATGTGTTGATTATAAAGCTCTGAACTTAGCAACAAGAAAAGATCATTTTCCATTGCCATTTGTGGATCAGGTATTAGATTCTCTATCTGGTAATAGATATTTTTCATTCCTTGATGGATTTAGTGGCTACAATCAGATCCAGATAGCTCTCGAGGATCAAGAGAAGACAACATTTACTTTCCCATGGGGCACATATGCATATTTTGTTCTTCCTTTTGGGTTATGTAATGCTCCAGCCACTTTTCAAAGAGCAGTGAGCAGTATCTTTTCTGATATTTCTCAATATTATGGAAATTTACATGGATGACTTTACAACTTATGGTTCTGAATTTGATCAAGCATTGGGTAATCTGAAGAAAGTTTTGCAGCGATGTGAAGACTACAATTTGTCTTTAAATAGTGAAAAGTGTTTCATCATGATGGAAGAAGGAATAGTCCTTGGCCATCATATATCTATACAAGGCATCCAGGTGGATCCAGCAAAGATTAAGGTCATTCAACATATTAATGATCTGGTGAAGCAAAAAGATGTAAGAAGTTTTCTTGGTCATGCTGGATACTGCAGACGGTTTATTAAAGATTTTAGTAAAATTGCAAGTCCCTTATACTCACTGCTTACTAAAGATGCAGAATTTAAATGGACCCAGCATGCAATGAAGCTTTCTTAAAGCTTGAGCATGCTTTGACTCAAGCACCAGTTCTTAAAGGGCCAAATTGTTCTCTACCATTCCAAATCCATACAGATGCATCTGATTATGCAATAGGAGCAGTGCTAGGACAGAGAATTGACAAATTGGAAAATGCAGTATATTATATTAGCAAGAATTTGCAGGGACCTGAATTGAATTACATAGTTACTGAAAAGGAAATGCTAGTTGTCATATATGCACTTAATAAATTTAGACTCTATATCATAGGATATCCCATTTTTGTGCATACAGGTCATACAGCACTTATATATCTCATGAATAAGCCATCAATCACTAGTAGATTAGCTCGCTGGTTATTGTTGATGCAGGAATTTGATATCACAGTTGTTGATAAACCAGGGAAGTCTAATGTGGTTGCAGATTATCTTTCACATCTTCAATTGTAAGAAGATTCTACAATAATAGATGACACTTTTCTAGATGAACGTTTGTTTCTCATTCAAGCTCACACTCCTTGGTATGCTGATATTGCCAACTATTTAGCTGCAGCTAAGATGCCAATTTATTTCTCTCCTAAGGAAAGAAGGTTGCTAGTTGAAAAAAGTTTTAACTTCTCATGGATTGCTGATTGTCTATTTTATACTGGACCTGACCAAGTCATGTGAAGATGTGTCAGAGAAGATGAAACATATGACATCCTACATGCATGTCATGATGAGCCATGTGGAGGTCATTTTGCTGCCAAAAGAACAACACTAAAAATACTCAATACAGGATACTATTGGCCCACATTACATAAGGATGCAAGTCAATACACATGGAAATGTGACAGATGTCAGCGTATGGGAAGACCTACAAAATTTGATGAGATGCCACTATATCCTCAAATATCAGTTGCCCCATTTGACAAGTGGGGATTAGATTTTGTTGGCCCAATTGATCCACCTTCTAATGGCAGATCTTATATCTTGGTATGTACAGACTATGTAACAAAATGGGTGGAAGCTTGTGCCATGACAGATGCAAGAGATAATAAGGTAGTTGAGTTTCTTTATGAAGAGATATTTACAAGATATGGAGTACCAAGGGAAATTGTCTCAGACCAGGGACCTCAATTTACTTCAACATTGATAAAAGCTTTGGTCAATGAATATAATATAAGGCACAAAAAATCTACTCCATATCATCCATAGGCTAATGGACAAGTAGAAGTTACAAATAGAGAGCTTGAGGCTATTCTTACAAAAACAGTGTTTGTTCACAAGAAAGATTGGTCTCACTGGCTTTCAGAAGCAATTTGGGCATATAGAACAACTTGGAAAACACCAATTGGTTTCACACCTTTTGAGATGGTTAATGGAAAATCAACAATCATGCCTATTGAATTTGAGCATAAAATCTTGAGGACAGCTTTGCAATTAAATATGACATTGTCTGAAGCACAGAAAGAACACATTCAGCAATTAAATGCTCTAGATGAATGGAGAAAGATAGTTGTTCAACAGATAGAATTGATTCAAAATCAAAGAGCAAAATGGCATGATAAATATATCAGAGAAAAGAAATTCAAAGTTGGTGACTGGGCACTACTGTATGATTCCAGATATAAAGATGCTATGGGAAAGCTTCAAACCAGGTGGTTAGGTCCATATGAGATAGAAGAAGTTTTCCAGAATGGAGTTGTTCGTTTGTCCATAATTGATATTGTTCGATTTAAACTCTTAGTAAATGGTCACCGACTACGTCTATATAATAAACCAGCTACTAAAGAAGAGTTCCTGCAACAGTTTACTCCACAAAGTGACATAAAGGTTCCTGCAGCAACTGACAAGGTTCCTACAGCAACTGACAATGGGCCTGCAGCAATTCATGAGCTTCCTGTTGCAATTGAGCAAGGTAATAGAGGTAAAGTTCTTGCAACCACTGCAGTGAATATATTTGCCGCTTCATAATAAAATATTTCCATATTATATGGGAATATTCTTCTCCGTACATAAAATCCCATCCACGACATTCCATCCCACATTCTTACCTGTCATTTCATTTCATTTCACCATCATTTTCGTACAATTGTAGGTATGTGTATATTGTGTTTTATTTTAATTATGCATTTATTTGTTCATTATGATTATATCCCATTTAAATCCGTTCCACTACCTAAAATCTTATCAGCTTGTGCGGACACGTGCTAGGTTAAGTTGAGGGGGGGTGCTTCATGGTTCAGTTTCCAAAGTGATTAATTATCAGTCCTTTTTGGTACTCCAAATTGATTTTTCCCCATCATTACTTATTATGTTATTATTTCACACAAGTGAATAATAAACTCTGCCACCAGAATTGAGATATGTAAGGGAATTTCAATTTAGCAAGACTGTTTAATATTTTGGTTCAGCTGCAGAGATAGAAAAATAGCAGAGTAAGAGATGGGTGGTGATCCAATTCTTCAGGAGTCGACGGTTCATGAAGTGTTGCTGCAGGATGCTCTTTGTGAACATTATTTTAGACACCACGACTGGTTGGATTACTTCTTGAAAATCAAGGATTATAACAAAGAAATTGTTGTAGAATTTGTGCATTCCTTTAATGAAGGAGAGGCTACAGTTAAAGGTTTGAGGATTATTGCTATGGAGCAGCGAATAGAAGAAGTAACGGGGTTTCCGCGGGAAGGAGAACTCTTTCCAAAATCAAAAGATGCAAGGAGTGCCAGAGCATAATTCACAATTCCCACAGATGAACCCTTAATGGTGGACAAACAAGGAACTAGAAGGGTTTCTCTACCAGCACATTGGCCTCAAGTAGCTTTGTATGTTATGAAATACATTACATGTGAAGGTCGATATTCAAAATTGCATTCACCTCATTTTAAATTACTTAGTCATCTACGGCATGGCCGGCGAGTGAATGTTCCTAATTTCTTATACCACCTCATTTCTACAAGTGCTAAGGAGACGCAGAAAAATGGAAATCGCTCTGTTGGCCATCATGGATTAGTTAAGTTGCTTGTACAGCGGTCCCTAAGAGATGTTTCACAAATGGAATGGGGTGTATTTGAGGATATACAACAATTTAGGGTCGAAGATGCCCCTGTTGCAGATAACCCACTGGTTGAGGAAGAAAATGTTGCAGAACCCTCTTCCCCCATAGTTGTTGCAGATGAGGATTTTCTTGTTTCTGAAGGAGTCACGGTTATTATGGAAGAAAAGACAATGGAATCAAGTGAAGAACAACCCTCTACTTCTCTTCAAAGAGATTCGCCAGTTCTGTGAAGGAAAGGGAAAGAGATGGAAAGGGATGAAATAGATGAAGAACTTATGGCCCAGCCACAGGTAACTCATATTCCTCCTGCAGCCAAGAGGCGTAGGACAAAAATAAAAACTCCTGCACCAACTAAAGCAACTCCTGTAGCCATTCTGAAAGTTTATGTAAGAAGAGCACGTAGCAAGACACAAAAGACTCATCCTGGGGGTAATCTGACAGAGGTTATTACAGTGGAAACTTCAGAAGAAGGAAGCCCTGCAAAGGATGAAATTCAAGAAAATGTTGCTGAGGATAAACTAGCAAATCTTGCTTCTGTGGCACATCAATTTGAAGAAAGTGTTGAAGATATTCTATAGCAGCCTGATGAAAATATTAGAGAGATACCAGCTCAGATTGAGGAGTTTATTGAAGAAATCATGCGGTCTAAGGTAGTACCTATTAGACCTCCTTCATCCCTAAGTAGTTTATCTATTGCTTTAACATTTTATAGACAATGGGAAATAGAGAAGGCTAGGTTGCAGGGAATTATTGATAAATAGCAAAAAGAATTTGAAAAGAGAGATAACAGAATTGAGGAATTAGAGGCTAAGGTAGAAATAATTTATGGCATGGTTCCTGAGTTGATGCAGTGTAGGGCACCTCCAAGAGTTTATGCAGTACATTTGAAAGAGCGGTATCTGAACTTCAAACTAAACCGCATTGTTAGGGACCTTAACCCCTCTTTAGAAACACCTGAAGAATTCTTTTATGCTTACCAAACCTCTCCACCTGCTGTGAAGAATTTGCTATGTGAATTATACTTACATAACTATGTTGTACCCTCAGACAGAGAATGGAACCCTTTATTGTATATTGGGGATATCCATATAAAAGCTTTAATGTCATGGATCCAAAATGAGATTGTCATGGGGGCACAAGCCAAGGAGTATGAAAAATTAGAGCTTGACTGTCCATTACCATTAAGAAGGGAATCAGAAGGACCAAAAGTTCTTTATTATGATTGGCATAAGTTACTGGTAAGAGATGATGTTAGAAAATTAGTGCTTCCAATGAGAGAAGAAGTATATCAAGCATATGAGCATTTGATTCAGACTGACAAGGACAGCTGCAATAGAAGGGCTAACTCAGTGCTGGAATAACCTATCAGAATAGTTAAAATAGGGAGAACCTTATTCACCACAAAATTTTCATGCAGCCATGCAAAGAGCCCCCAGATACATACAGTTAGGCAGGAAGAAAGCCAACAACTGGCTACCATTGATTTTTCAACCCCCAATCCTTATGTGGCCGCTTTTGGCATGTCAGCCTATAGAGCAGAATTATGATGCAGTCACAGAAGAAACAACTAGATGGTCCAATCTGGAAAAAATGAAAGGATTTTATTGGAATTTGCCTTCAAGGGGGACAGTTCAGGGCACCGTTGGTGATTTAAGAGTTACAACAAGAGTCAGAAATTTTCCTTTTGCTATAGGATCAGCAAACTCTTAAAGTTGGGGGGCATGATAAGTTGAGACTTTGTCATGTTTTTATCATCAAAACTCTTAGGTTTTTGACATCTTTTGGTTTGCATAGTAGTAGTGAAGTATTGTAAATTGACTATATGTATTCCATGTGTTAGACCTGAACTTATGAAATCGTGCTTGAACTTTGTCGGTCTATTCCTACAGCCATGCCATTTATTCCTACAGCCAAATGATTTGTTTCAGTTGCTATGCGGATTATTTAGGGTAATATCATATGTGAATTAATGAATGTATTAATTAAATAAAATACGTATGCATGTCCTTGTATGTTGTTTTTGTTGTAGTGCAGATAATAAATGATGCCATAGTGGATATTCTCCTTTCTTGCCTGAAGAAGGAAGAATCATGAAAGAAATAACTTGAGATCAAGTTGAAGAGGAGTCGAGTGAGTGCAAGGTACGGCATGAGTGGAGCAGTCAAGTAGCACTATGAAAGTTTAACTCTAGTGGGCATTGAATTCATAAAATATCACTACGGCATGCAAAGACTATGTTTCGATCTAGATCCACGTTTCCTGCAGCCAAGCTCTAGTTATCTTCTTCATCAGTCAATCATCTGCCTCTTCTTCTGGGCGTGATTTGAGTTGTCCATTGTAGTTGATCTTTGTTTTTTAACAAGCTCTTCCTTTTTTCTTAGAGATTAGACAGAATAGAAAGGAATAGAGCAGAGAATTTTGATAAGTATTCTGGAGTTTTTTTAAACATGTATTCATTTTCAGGAAGCAATGAATAAAAGATATGTTGTTCTGATCTGCTAAAAGTATTTTTCTGGAAGCTTGATATCACTCATCCAAGGGGGCCCACTTGGTGAGTGATCCTGTGTATATGCTCATTGAAATTAGTTCTTCTTTAGTTGCAGTAGAAGTCCGTACCTTGACTGTTCCTGCAACCATTGGAAATAGATCCATTGACTGTTCCTACAGCTAAGCCAGAACAGAGTGATTTCTATTATTTATATTAGATCATTCCAGCATTGTTTTTATAAGCTTTCTTGTAGCATTCTATAATTTCCATGCTTGCCTTTCCTTTCCTCATAATGTTAGTTACTGCAGCAATGCAGAATAGCCATTGAAGGAACTTAGTGCATATATAGTGCAGACCCATTTCAAGTTTTACGTCACTGGGTTGATGACTAAATGAACACTAGCCATGAAAATAGTAACTTTACCAGATGAATGTCCAAACTTCGGGTTGAGATTTCAATTAGAGTTATTATTATTATAGTTGGAGTAGACATAGACAATGATATTCCATCAATATTTATCATTAAACCTAATATTTGACAAATTTATTAAAAAGGAAGAAAATCCCTAAAAAGTAAATGAAAAAACCAAACAAATTTGGCAAATCATTTGTTGAATTTTGCAACACAAGCACCTACAAGATCAAATGACAAACAAGAACACCTTCTACAAATGAGAGTTGCACAAATGAATGTTATATTACTCAAAATAAAATAATACAAAATGTGTTACAATTGTACAATGAGGTGCTTATAAAGAAATCGCATAGCTAAATTTAGGAGAACTAAAGTGAAAGCATGAGGAGCTAAATAAATCTCTACTTTAGCTAAACTAGATGCATAAAAGCTAAACTAGGTGCACAACTAAAATAAGCACTCCTAAGTGAACTTAAGCAAAAAAGAATAACTAATTTTGTAAAAAAGCAACTAATAGCTAAATATTCTCTAACACCCCCCCCCTTAAGTGAAACTTAGGGAGAGTAGAAAAACTCTAAATGCATGAATGCATAAATGGGTCCCAACAACAAAAAGCCTAATTAGGTACTTGTGTACAATCAATGAAGTCTCTCTAAGCAGAGAAAAAGAGAAAAAACCACGTGGGAAAAACCCCTCTCCAAAAGTGAGAGATACAATGCATGAAAAGAAACATGAACTACTAAAAAAAAGGAAGGAATACCTCAGGTAGAGCCCCCAAGGACAATTTCCTTCACCCCAAGCATCGATCGAAACTGAATATAATGTGGGGAGGCCAAGGGTTTATTGAAGATGTCTGCAACCTGCTCCTCTATAGGTATGTAATCCAAGTTGATAAGACCATCCTAAATCAACTACTAAATGAAGTGCATGTGGATCTAAATGTGCTTAGTTTGTTGATGCTCCACTGGGTTACAAGAAATGTGAATGGCACTCTGATTGTCACACCAAAGAATAGTGGGACCATCTAGAGAAAAACCAAACTCTATCAACAACTGACAAAGCCATAAAACCTCCTAGCTAGCAAGAACTGTTGCTCAATACTCAGCCTCAGTAGATGATAATGCAATAGAATATTTCTTCTTGTAAGACCATGCAATGGGGTTGGAACCAAGACAAAAAAAATAAAACCAAAAGTAGAATTTTGATCATTAACATCATCGGTCCAATCTGAGTCAATGAAGCCAACAATCCTAGAGTCTCTTGATGTACAATGAATGCCAAAGTGCAATGTTCCCTGGATGTACCTCAACCTACATTTGGTAGCCTTCTAGTGACTCTCATGTGGATCATGAGAGAAATGAGAGACTAGACCATCCGTAAAGGAAATATGAACACGCATGTGTGTTAGGTAAAAAAAGACTACCAACCAACTTCCTATACAATGTAGCATCAAGTGAAGGAGTAGAACAAGTGGAAGACAACACAATCCCTAACTGAAATGGTGTGGGGGCAGGCTTACAATCAAGCATGCCAAATCTCTAAAGTATATCAAGAGCATACTTTTGCTGAAAAATAAAAATCCCATCCAAAGACTAAGTAACCTGAATACCAAGGAAGTAATGCAAAAGACCAAGATCTCTCATGTTGAACTGCTTCATCAATGCTCTTTGAACACTCTAAATCATGGAAGAAGAACTGTCTATAAGAATCAAATCATCCACATTCAATACTAATATCAAAAGATCTCCCTCCTGTCGTTGAGTGTAAACTGTGGGATCGGAATGGCAATGTGTGAAACCAGTATGTTGGTTAACAAATTTGCCACTCAACTTTGTTTTCTCATGCCCAAATAAATGGCAATTGAAACCATCAGTTGAGTCAGGTGCAATGATATTTTACACCTACTCTCTACTTATTTAACAAGGTGCAACTACCTTCAAGTAGAACGTAATAAATGAAAACCATGCATGCTTTTAACCAGAAAGCAGAGTAAAGGTAGAGCTTTTAACCGGAAAGCTTTAACATGGAGTAATTAATAACTAAATTTAGAACAAGATAGAATACAAAGATTCTATATTGAACAACCAAATTGCAACAACCTCTATTTAAATGATTGTTATAATATCCATTCAAAAATGAATTATTCACAACAAATGCTCAAATAAAAAAATTTAATCACGTCTAAAAACAACAAGAAATTATCTAAACAAAGGTACATTCCACATAAGAAAAATAAACTATTCTATCATCATAACGCAAAGTTTATGATTCTCAAGAACTAAATTCAGATAATTTTAAATAATTGCTCCTTCAGTAATTGTATTATATCTTTTTTTTTAATCTATCTCCCTATAAAGAATCTCCCCATTCTTATTTATAGAGAAGATTTTAATAACTATCATCAAAGGTAACGAGTTCTTCTTGAGGACAACTATAACAGAGAGAGTTAAAAAAGACTTAAAAAAATAACCCTTGCAAAGTAATGCCACATTCTTCTCTGAATATCTAGAGGACATGTGTCTTCCTCATTTACATTCTTCATACCATCTAGGTCATACCTTACTCTTCGTGGCATCACAAAGGACCATAATTTAAAGCATAATAAAAAATCAACCAAAATAATTTTGTATTACTGGAATTTAGCAAGTGAGTTTGCAAAGGCTCAAGGGAAATACATTGCATGGGACCATGAGATGAACATTTAAGGCCTTCAAGACAACTTGCCTAAAAAGGACACCCTAGAGAGGTGAGGGTAAAGTAATGGGATAAATTGATTCTAACCTATCTCTTTGCTTCTCTGCAACCTCCTTCACGATGTAGAAAGCCCATAGCTCTTGTTGTTGCATGTTTGGGATGAAAAAGAAGTTAAAAATATGGCGGTCATTTCAAAGATCAAGGCATTAAATATATTTAATTTTGGCGGCTAAGGTAATGCAACTTCTCTTGAAAATTGTGCTAACACACTTCTCATGTCTTCTATCATCTCCTAGTCATTAATGAACCAAAATAGCTAATGTCACGAAAAGATAGTGCCTGGAGAGTCGAAAATGCTTTGAGTCAAGCAATTGGCAAAATGTTGAACTAGTGAACCAAGTTAGCGAAGGATACATGGGTTCCAATATTTATTGATTGATCAAGTACAAGAATTAATACATCATAAAGACCAAAAACATTTAAAGGAGGATTGGACAATCGGGGATTTCTTGAACTTACGAACCCAAGGGAAAGGTTCAGAGACTTGTTAACCTGTCGATTGGGTACAAAGGTTTGACAAAAAGCCCGACTACAAACAAAACTTTGCAACATTAAGTAAACATGTTAGGGCAAAGAGTGAGATATGAACTTGGATTTTAGGCTTAGGGCGAAAATAATGAAAATTTCAAAAATTGAGGCAACATGGTAGAAAGCAAGAATGTGTCCATCTTCTCATACCAAGCCCAAGGGGCCTGTTTGAGACCATACAACGAATGTCGAAGCCTGCAAACAAGTGAAGAGTCTTGCACAAAATCTTGTGGCTACTCCATATTGCTCTCCTCATGAAGATCACCACGAAAGAAGACACTCTTCACATCCATTTGATATACTAGCCATCCCTGTGAAGCTACAAGAGAAAGTACAAGGTGAATAGAATCCATCTTGACAATAGGAGCAAAATTCTCAAAATAATCAATGCCCACAAATTGTGAGAACCCCTTAGCAACAATGTTGGCAAATGCACACTCCAATGAGATATTGTAAGTGATTGAAGGTTTTGTCATTGATGGCAACCTTACAATCCTATGACACCGGCAAGGCAATTTACTGGCACTAGCAAGGTCAGACTCTACACCGACACATAGACCACCGGCACCAGCAGTGAAAGGAAGCATACCGGCACAGAAGCCGACAGGAATTTTGTTTATAATAAATTTTGTTAATTATTGTAAAATCATTGTAAGCTGACTTGGCAAGTTGTAAAATGACTCATATATATAAGATTTCATTGTAGAACATTGTAGGAAGAATGAAAGAAGATGGAAGGAGATTATTAGGCGAAATAAGGCAGACCTATTATGCAAATTATAGGTTAAGGGTTTATGTATAAAGCAAAGCTATAAACCGGTACTGGATCTGGCATAGTAGATGCTATTTTGAAGCAATACAAGATATTGGATTTATATAATCCATTTTGTAAGTCAGTGAGACTTCCCATTTTGTAATTGAGCAGTGAGCTCTAGGCACTTGGCCTTCCTACATGTGTAGGCCCCTATTGTACCAATAATATTCTCTTATTGGCCAGTAAGTGAATATTGTGAGTCACAAATCCCACCGAGGTTTTTCCCACACCAGGTTTCCTCATTAAACTATTATGTTATGGTGTGTTTTTCATGTGGTTGTTGCTATCTCTGTTTATTGCAATACTCTCTATTTACCAGTATACAGTATTGATATGCTTTACATGTTTTAAGTTAAGAAAATCATTTAACCGGTTAGATATTGATTCACCCCCCCCCTCCCCCCTCTCAGTATCTGTGGGAATCCTAACAAACAAGACGATCCTTATACTTATCAATGAAACCATCTGTAGCATACTTGGTACCCTATTAAACCTTAACACTTATCCAAAGAATGCCCTCACTCTTGATGACATAATACTACTTATTTGTATTCTCCCTAATGATGAAAATATTGACATCATCATGCCTCTAGTGCAAAGGCTAGGGAGGTTGGCACAATGAATGAGTGAAATGAAGAGATCCAACTCCTCCTTGAGTTGCAAATTCAGCTACATGGGTGCGTTGATGTCGCCCTTAAGAAACACCTTGTTACGTTTGATGAAAGCAACTGTCATAATGACAATGTTATGGATACCTATGATAGCTAACACATTGTATTTTAAAGACGAGTTTATCAATAACTGTGGAAGTTGGATCTACTTTGATCTTATCTATAATCGCTCATACATCTATTTGATCCTTCATTTGGTTGTTTAACTTGACCTTAGCTATTCCTCCTCAACTAAAAACAGAGGAATCAAATTGATGCCCTATTGCATTATCCATGTCATTTATTTGTTATTCATAGATTGGTTGGTAACTTTTCACAACAAGACTGAATATATGGATTTCATAGCAAGAAAGTAATAGAAAAATCCACATTTATATCTGTAGTCACATAAATCTGTCCATTTTAATTAAATGAATATTTCGTATTTATTTGATTAAAAATCCACTAGCCATCAGTTAATTAAATTAATATTTAATTAATTTATCCCCAAACATTCTTCTATTAATTAAATAAATTATTCAATTTATTTTAATTAATTCATTAAATCAAATTTCAATCAATTAAATAAATAAAATCAATTTATTTAATTAAAATCCCCCTTTTAAATAAATTAACATTTATTTAAATCATTTTAAACCCCCCCCCCACTTGCATTTTCCTACAAATGCAACTTGCACACATTTATTGAAATAAATGAATTTTTATTTTAATAAAATCCTATTTTCCCTCACCCACCAAATCCACTTGCAAACCTAATCCCCTTCTAGATTCTTCTAACCCCTTCCTAATTAGTCTAATCCATCCCCTAATTATTGTCACATTCCTAAGCAAAATGGAGTCACTTCTCAAAGACTCCGAAGTCTTTGAAAAGCATTTAATGCTTTGTGTGTTCAACAAATTAACCCCCAAAGTCTTCCAAGACCACTAATGGCTCTTACATGACCATTATGTCTCTTACATAACCATTTATGATTATTTCAATCTTGTCTCCCCAAACATTTATTGTTTGACCATATTCATCCATTTCACATTTGCACAAGAATTTATCCATTGGATAAAAGCTTTATTCTTTGAATAAAGAGTTTATTCATTCAACCAACCTTGACTCAAAATCCCAAGGTCATATCAGGCATTTAATGCTTATTCCCTCTCCTCTTAACCTATCTCACATTGACACTTGTCATCCTGGGATTGGGTTGAAAGCCCTCACATGGATTTGAAATCATTCAATCCTGACCCTTGTTGAGATTGCTCAATCTCAACCATCCATTGCTCCATTTTTCCTATAAATAGAGCCCATTCCTTCATAATCCAGATCCTGAAAACTTGTATGCATCTAAGCTATAGGCATTTTAGAGAGAATTTTAGCATAAGCAATCTAACATCTTGTCTTGTTGGTTAAAATACATCATTTTAGCATAAAAATAGCTTTTTATTTCATATTTGGAGCTATACTATAATCTCAATCCTCCATAAGCATCCATAGTGCAAAAAGCTACTGAGAGCTACACTATTTTGGAACTTGGAGAGGAGAGGAACAAGGGAGAAAGAACTAATATCATGTTGAGAGATAGTTGGAGATATCTCATTGTCTTACTTCTTTAGTTAGATTCATTAACATGTTTTTAGTGTCTCCTTTGGAATGCCTTCATGTGTTTGGTTTTTGATTGACTAACTCTAACGTCTTGTGTGTTTTGTGTTGTTTGATCATAAACTAACATTGTGTCATTTAGGAGGGCATCATTTGGTGAACCCGACGTGAATCGAACATGCAACCTTCTGATCATTTTTTTTGAAATTAACATTTTGCTTGTTGAAATTGCCACACAGGTCGCGCTTCGGCGCTATTGAACGCGTTTTAGCGCTGTTGCAACAATTTCTTTTAGCGCTATTGACCCTAAAATAGCGCTATTGAAAAGGTTTCAGCGCTATTGACAACATTCCAGCGCTATTGTCACAGTTTCAGCACTATTGACACACTTCCAACGCCTTTGTCTCCTCGGATTTTTCTCTTCTTTCAACGCTACCGTTTAAATTAGCGCTTCTGCTCATGCAGACTAGCGCTATTGTATGAATCAGCGCTTCTGCAAAAACACAGAATAGCGCTATTGCGACAGAGTGTCGCCCAAATTGACTTGTAACCAAAAAATCAGAATTTAGGCTTGTGGAAGCCCCCCCTTTGAGCATTGATTTTATTAACTTGTTTCTTTTCTTTGTGCAGGTTAACAACCCAACAAAAATCACAAAAATTTTCATTTAAGTGCTTAAAAAGAACTTAAAAACACAAAAACAATTTTTCATTGTTTTCTAGTTAGGCCTCATTTTCTTTGGTGCTTAAAATTAACAAACACAAAATTTGATTTCATTGCATCAATTGGGACCTAAAATTTACAATCCACATTTCAAAAATTTGGTGCAAATAAAACTAACAAACCACTTGTTTTTGATTTATTTTTGACAAACAAATTTTCCTTCAAAGCAAAACGTGTTTTTCATTAAGTTGACCAGGATTTTCAAAATTCTAGATTACAAAACACATTGCCTTTGAAGTTAAAAAGAACACCATGGCTGTTGGAGCAACATCTCCAAATAGTTAGATCATCTTTGCAAATGTTGGATTAAAAAGAACAAGTGAATTTCGTGTTTGGCACGCTTGTGCACAAAAGTCAGTCGAGTGGACCTACTTCTAACACACACTATCCTCTCCCTTGGCTCTCGTGGTCCTAGGTGCAAGAGAAAAGTGTTAGTAACACTCACATTTTATCTTTTTAAGAGAGGTCTGCCAAGGGATCGATACTCTTGGGAACAACCTCGAGCGGTAAATCCTTCGAGCCGCTATAGAAATCAGGTGAGAGCGAAAGCTGTAGCCTTGGGTATAGCTGTTCCTACAGTGTAACTGGCCGAAAGGACAAATGGGCCCCACCACCAGTTACAAGGCTCTTAAGTGAGTCACTGCAGAATGAACTTATGTCCAAAGCCATCGAACATGACTAAACACCTTTAAGTAGTAGCCCACCTGTTCTATTGATTGAGGATATTTGAGGTATAATTTAGTGCAAGAGCATAGATGGTTTTGCTCCCAAGATACTCACCATACATATTTCCTTGAGTAGAAACATAGCTTTTTGAAAGGTCACTTGTGGCTTGATAAAAGTGGTGACTCCCCCATCATAGGGATCATCTATTTGTTATGCTCGTGCAAGACTTAGTATATCACATCCTTACCTGCCACGGCGGGATTCATAAGGTATGTAGTACCAAAATCGAAGAAATATCAAGATGTGGGCTAAATTTATCACAACTGGCCATTTGACCTTAGGGATAAAGAGTGTTTGAAGTGTGTTCGTTTTACAGACCTAGTGCGGATTGAGCCGACTTCAGGCTTTGGAAATACACCTTAAAATACATCTAAAGGAAGGGTCAAAAACAAGTCCAAGAATTGGGTTGATCTAGACCCATACTCATTTGTGCCTTTGAGGCTACAATTTTGTGTTTGTGTGCTTGCTTTGTTTTCTTGTCAAAGAAAAATCAGAAAATCAATCCCAAAAACAAAGTATTCATCCAACATCTATCAACACAACCAAAAATACCAAAAACAAAGTGCAAACAACAAAGAGTCAAATTTTATGACCATTCTTCACATCTTGCGAAAGAAGAAGTGTCATCAGAATATCACCTTGAAAAGGAGACCACTAAGCTCAAAGGCTTTGATCAAAAGGAGGAAATTCTTCTATCTCAATAGACAAATCTTTGTCTCACATAGAGTCTTTCTACATCGCATGCGTCTATACCTTCAAGGTAAAACAAACGAGTTTGATTCAGAATCATTGAACAGCAGAGCTTTTATGCAATATAGAGCTCTGAGTTATCACAAAAATCAAGGAGGAAAGATTAACCCCAAATTCTTCCCAAACATCTGTATCACCTACAACACAGCTCGAGAAGTACCACCAACGCCTGAAAGGGAAGAGATAGAGTTTGTCCCGTTTGTAACACAAAGTTTTTATTGAAGTTGAAAACATTTTCATCCATCATCTCACTCATACATCATCACTTCATCATCAATCCATCCCAAAACTCTCAAAACATTAAGAGGTTCTTGTCCCAAGATTCCTTTTTAGATATTGCTTGAAATCAAACACATCACATCACTTTTTAGATTGTTTCTACATCTAGGATAAGCTCATCCTAAGAGACACATCTACGCAGGTTAAAACTAGTTCATGAGTGAATCCTCTCATTGCTAGGTAGTCAAAATCTGTAACACATCTCAGATTTCTCTACACCTTATCACATCAAATCTTATCAAAACAAACAAGCAATTCAAAGAAGGAATTTCGGTTACATTTACCTTAAAGTGCTAGAGATCCCCATACAACACAAATCACCAATCATCAATCTTTCATTTCATCACCAACTCATCATCATCTTCAATCAACTTCAAAACAAACTTGCAAACAAAATGGCTCAAACCCGATCACGATCAAGGCAATGAGAAATAGAAATTGAGGAAGAAGAGGACAACCTCAATGAATTTCAAGAAGCACTTGGAGGAAATGGGAATGATGAAAACCCAGGTACACCCACTCCTTCAACAATCGAAAGGGTTCAGCATAATCCTCATTTTAACAGATTATTTGATGAAATACTAAGGAGAAACGCAGATGCTCACTTCTTAAAACTCGCTCAAGAAGGAGCCAAACTCCCCTCAGACTTTGATCTTGCCCAATTAAGACAAGCATCAGAAAGACAAAGTCGCCATGAGGAGGAAAGGCCTAGAGATCCCATCAGATATAACATCCCTCGAGGTAACCCACCACCTCCTCCTCCTAATGAAATGGAGATGTTGCGGCAACAAGTTGAGAATCTCGCCCAACAACTTCATAGTGGTGTTAAGACCAATCAATTCTCACTTAACGACATCTGTCCCTATCCTTTTGATAGGAATCTTTATATGCCACCCTTTCCACGTGGGTTCGAAACACCAAAATTCGAAAAATATAGAGGAAAGGGAGATCCCTGCGATCATGTCTGAGAATTTCATTCCGCTTGTCTCGAAGTCGCATATGAAGACACATACTTAATGCGCCTTTTTCCCCAAAGCTTGGGAGGAACAACCACATCATGGTTTTCCCGACTACCAGGTGGCATAAGAACATTTGAGGAACTCATCCAGAAGTTCCTATCTCATTACTCTTATAATATTGAATGCGACATCACCATGGCTGATCTATGCAACACCAAACAAAAACCAGGTGAATTATTCTCAGTATTCCTACAACGATGGCGCCAAATGTCTAGCAGACGTTCTCTTCAGTTACCTGAACAAGAAATAGTGGAAATTTTCATTTCCAACTTAAACGAAGAAATCGAATTTCACCTGGATGTCAAAGATACAGATTCTTTTAACGATATGATCACCAAAGGTATAAAATGTGAAAGGGCACTCATCAAAAAAGGACTCATCAAAATCTTTAATGAACCAAAAGATGGTCCTCGCCCGCGCTTCAATAGCGATAAACCGAACTTCTGGAACAAGAATAAGAATATCGTCAACGATGGAGTTGTGGATGCTCGGACTGTCCAAAATGCACAACCTGTGGTTCGGTTTGCAGGACAAAATCCTCCACCTCAAAATAACACAAATGTTCCTCTTAATCAAGGTCGCATCACATCTCATGATGAACCAAGACCTCGTCCACAAAAACAAAAACACACATACACTCCCTTAGGGGAACCCATTGAAACAGTGATGCGACAACTCATTTCTCAGAATTTGATCACTTTACCTAAGTTATCAAATTATGAGCCTCAAGTCAAACCGACATGGTGGAGAGATACTGAACATTGTGAGTTCCATCAAGGAAGAGGACACAAGACAAGTAATTGTCATCGATTGAAAGATCTCATTCAGGATCTTATTGATCGAGGAGAAATTGAAATTGAAGGGCATGACCCAAAAACAACCAATAATGATCATCAGATGTTCAAAAATCCACTTCCATCACAAGATCAAAGGGGTCCTTCCACTTCCCGACGAGGCACTGATACCACTGATTATACGCAGGCTGCGTATAACTACACTGTAAATCATCTATATGATGCCAGTGAACAAATTGCAACCATAACCTTCAAAAATCCCAACTCCAATTGCAATGTTGTTACGCATCGCGGCAAAGTTATCATAAAGGCAGCTCCACAAGGCACCACCTCCATCCCAAAGAAGTACAATCTTGTGGAACAATTAGACAAAACGCCTGCGCTTATATCCATTTTAGAGCTATTACGCCTATCACCATCTCATAAAACAATCTTGGATCAAGCACTCCAAGAGGCGTCAGTCCCTGCAAACCTGAACACGGACCAATTTCAAGCCATGGTTGGAAATCTAAAGTCATCACCTTGTCTCACTTTTTCCGAAAGTGACAACTCTTCGTTCCAACAACCTCATAACGCCTCACTCCACATTGAAGGCTTTGTCAACCAACACAGGATCAAGCGAGTCTTGATAGATAATGGAGCAGGCCTAAACATCTGTACACTACAGTTGGTCATAGCATTGGGATATGCAATAGAATCAGTGGATCCTCGCAAGAAGATCACCATCAAGGCCTATGATGATGCAGAGCGTTCATCCAAAGGAGCTGTGGTACTACCAATCCTAGTAGGCCCTGTGGTAAAGCATATCATTTGTCAGGTTCTAGACCTTCCTCTGCCATATAATCTATTATTAGGGAGACCTTGGATACATGCCATGCAAGCCATTCCATCTACCTACCATCAATGTATCAAGTTCCCACATAATGGTGTAGAGATCACAATCCTGGGCGATGCAAATCCCTTTGCATTTTGCCATAATATCAGCCATCAACCAGAAATTACTGTTCCTAATAATAGGGAAGCCATTTCCTCCACATCATATGTAAATCCCACCTCTCTTGCCAGTTCAAACACCCCTATACCCAAGCAAGAAAAGCTTAAGATGAAAGTCGCAGAGGAAGGTCCTGGAGAATACAACTTGAGTCAGCTCTTTTGTGTGGGACAAATGCCCACTTCTCCTAGAACACATGGTAAACCACAGCAGTTACTCCGAAAACCCATAGTCACGCCCGCATGTGCTTTGACGCCTTTTATCCTTGGAAAGAGTCAAGAGGAAGAGACACAAGATGAGGACCTAGAGGAATGGATCTATAAAGATCCCATCACCACTGACAAACTGCAAGTTACACTTCCTACGGAACAATATGGCAAAGGCCTCCTCATTATGCAAAGAATGGGATATGATGGTCAGAGTGCTTTGGGATACTGCAAAAAAGGACGACATGAACCTCTGCTACCAGAATTCAAGCCCAAAGGTAATACAGGCCTTGGCTTTGAAAAAGAGATCCTTCCTAAACTCAGATTCAAAGGAAAACCCAGCAAACCATTTTGCCCACCTACTGCAAAGAGGACACCTTTCATAATCAAAGCACCATCAAACACTATCCCCACTGCCCCATCGAGGCAACCAAACCCATCACAACCATCTACAATACCAATCATCCCACCAAACGAACCAATAATCCCATCAATAACACCAATAGCAGCAGCAACTATATCAGAACCTGCAGTAGCATCTATGGCACCAGCCATTCCAACAGAAGTCACTAAATCAACACTGCCGATACTTCCAGTGACAGATCCTTTAAACCCCATCACGATTCCTGCAGCACCGATCACTACAAAGATACATAAACCAATCACACCTGCCGTGTTTAACTCCAAAGACATCCCAGTATGGTATAGCAATCGGATGCTGGAAAGTGATTCAGAGACCGACTCACATGAGTGGGAATTTGATTCTGTACAGCTTAATAATTCAGATGAGGAAGACACATCACCACCTCCACCATGCAAAGACATCCCTATTTACGGAGAAGCACAGATAAAGACCACTTGGGTTCCTGAGCTGGAAACATCTTCCACAGACCCTACGTCTCATCCTACGCCTGATTCTGACAAGGAAAGTACCATCAACGACCTTCACCACACTGTCTTAACCCTCACTGATACCTCTAACGAACTTAATCTAGTCGATGAAGTAATGCCCATTGTCCACCCTGAACTCATCGAATGGAACCAACCAAATCCCCCATGTCTTGATCTCTTCCAAAACGATGAGGCTATCATTGACTTTTTGGAATTACGGGATAATCTACCAAGTGGGGATCACAAAGCTGGATTCGCCATTGAAATAGCGCAGCATACTTCGGGGCGGATGCCAAACCTTTCAGCTGCAAAAATATAACAATGAAACATGGATCTTCCAGTGAAAACCACACTGTGGCACTGTTTGATCCCACAAAAGTAAAAAGAAAGAGTGTATCCAACTGTGAAAACCTCTCTGAGGCGCCTGAGGATGAAGGGTTTGACATCCTCCCTGCTAGTACACAACAGGAACGATCAACGATTCTTATCGAGGAAACCAAAGAATACAATGTGGGGACTCCTGAAAACCCTCATATCATACATCTGGCATCTCTTCTTACTCCAGAGGAACAGCCTCAATTCATAGAGTTCTTCCAGAAGCGCCAGATCAACTTTGCATGGTCATATGCAGACATGCCTGGGCTGGATCCTGATTTAGTTATGCATCATCTCATAGTAGCAAAAGGAGCCAAACCTGTCAAGCAGAAGCTTCGTAAGATACATCCTCAGATTGTCGTGCTAGTCAAAACTGAACTCAAGAAACTCCTGGATGTTGGTTTCATTAGACCAATTGATTATGCAGAATGGATCTCCAATATTGTGCCTGTCGGCAAACCAAAAGGGGGCATCCGCATTTGTACTGACTTCAGAGATCTAAATAAGGCATGTCCTAAGGATGACTTTCCCCTACCAAATATTGACATCATAGTGGATCTAACAGCAGGACATGCCATGCTTTCACTCATGGATGGCTTTTCCGGCTACAATCAGATAAAGATCGCCCCCGAAGATCAACATAAGACAACCTTCACATGTCCCTGGGGCACATACTGCTGGAATGTAATGCCTTTCGGTCTAAAGAATGCAGGAGCGACCTATCAGAGAGCAATGACCACCATCTTCCATGACATGATGCATACCATGATGGAAGATTATGTGGATGACTTACTAGCAAAATCACTTACTAGAGAAGGACATCTCCACATCTTAGATCAAATCTTTGATAGACTGGAACAATATCATGTTCGACTCAATCCAAAGAAATGTGTCTTTGGAGTAACCTCCGGGAAACTTCTAGGATACATTGTCTCAAGCAAAGGTATTGAGGTCGACCTAGCAAAAGTTAAAGCAATCATGGACATGCCACCTCCAAAGAATATCAGTCAGCTAAGAACACTACAAGGATGGCTTCAATCCATCCAAAGATTCATTGCACAATTGGCTGATAAGTGTCACCCATTCACACACCTGCTACACAAGAACATCCGCTTTCAGTGGGATGACAGATGCCAGCAAGCATTTCAGGCACTTAAAGACTATCTCATGAATCCACCATTGCTGATGCCACCAAATCCAAGTAGTGTTACTTTATATCTCAGCGACAAGTACAGCATTAGGTGTACTACTGGCACAACATAATGCAGAAGGCAAAGAATGTGCTATATACTACATCTCTCGCACACTGGTTGGCTATGAACTCAGTTACACACCTATTAAGCGAGCTTGCCTAGCAGTAATCTTGGTAGCCACTAAATTGCGGCACTATCTATTAACACACAAGGTACAACTCATCGCAAAGATTGATCCACTCAAGTATTTACTTAACAAAGCAGCATTGACAGGCCGCTTGGCCAAATGGGTGATGATTCTAAGTGAATTTGACATTGAGTGTGTGGACCGTAAGGCTATCAAAGGGCAAGTTATTGCAGATCAGTTGGCCGATGCACCACTCATAGGTGATCATCCCCTCATTTCCAATTTTCCAGATGAAGAGATATTCATGATCACAGAAGCACAGCCATGGAAACTATATTTTGATGGGTCATACACTAGGCACGACTCGGGGGCAGGCATTCTGTTTATCACACCTCAAGGTGATAGCATCCCGAAGTCTTACAGGCTCACATTTCCATGCACAAACAACATAGCAGAGTATGAGGCCTTGATCACAGGACTCAGGCTAGCCATACAATGGAAATTACAAGAACTGCAAGTATATGGCGACTCGCAACTAGTCATTCGACAAGCAACAGATGAATATCAGACCAAAGATGATAAACTCATGCCATATAAGCAAATGGTGGACAATCTAAAGACATCATTTACTACTATCACCTTTGAGCAGATACCAAGAGATCAGAATCGAGCTGCTGATGCCATGGCTACCATCGCATCTCTCCTAGATCTTCCACAAAATTCAACACGCTATGAGTTCTTGGTAGAATAGCTTTGGATTCTCGCTTATGATATCCCCGAATCTGAAATGATATGTCACCTTGTTGGTTCTGAATCCCCATGGTATGGTGAGTTCTACACCTATCTCCGCGATCACACCCTTCCTCCTAACCAATCAAATAACCAACGTAAAACCTTCATTCGCCAAACTGCTCGATATACCATTATTGCCGAAACCCTATACCGACGTAGTCTTGATGGTACTCTCCTTCAATGTCTGGAACAAGGTGAGATAACAAAGGTTTTGGAAGAGGTACATGAAGGAATTTGCAGGACTCACTCAAGTGGTCCATCACTAGCCAAGAAGATCATGTGAGCTGGATACTATTGGCCATCTATGGAAAAGGATTCCTACTACTTTGTCAGGAAATGCAAGAAATGTCAAATTCATGGTGACCTAATACATGCACCCGCACAAGAACTGCAACCAATCACAACACCATGGCCTTTTTGTCAATGGGGCCTTGACCTTGTGGGTAAGATTCACCCATCTTCATCCAATGGCCACAAATTCATTATTACCGCCACCGAATATTTCACCAAGTGGATCGAAGTTGTTCCACTTACCCAAGTCACCGGCAAGCAGATCGCCTCATTCATCCTCAATTACATCATCTGCCGGTATGGTATACCCATGTCCATTGTCACAGATAACGGTCTCCCTTTCAAAAATCAGGATGTCCGTGAGCTTTGTGAGAAATTTCATATCCAACACCGCTTTTCCACTCCCTATTACCCACAAGGCAATGGTTAGGCCGAAGCATCCAATAAAAACATATTGAGAATCCTAAAGAAGACAGTCAATGATGTCGGTCGTGATTGGCATGTTCAATTGAATCCAGCATTATGGGCATATCGCACTAGCATTCGAACCCCTACAGGTGCAACTCCTTATTCATTGGTCTACGGTGCTGAAGCTATCTTACCTATTGAGGTCAAGATACCATCCTTACGGGTTTCTTTGCATAATCTCATCGATGATGAAGCATACAAAGTCTCACGTCTTCAGGACTTAGAGTTACTTGATGAGAAGCGACAAGCTGCATACAATCACCTCAAAGCCTATCAGCAGCGCATGAGTAGAAGCTACAATCACCGAGTTAGATCTCGTACATTTGAGGTAGGTGATCTTGTTCTTCGAGAGAATCCTCGCAACCAACCAAACAGAGAACATCAAGGCAAGTTTGAATCAAACTGGTTGGGCCCATATGTTGTCACTGCTGTATTTGGGTCCAGGGCATATCAGTTGGCTACATCAGATGGAGAACCACTCGCAGATCCAATCAATAGCATGCACCTCAAACGGTTTTATACCTAAGGTGTACAGAGCATCAGGCTCCCCTACATACTAGAAAATACCAAAAACATTCAGAAAATGTCCTGAAGAAAATACAAAAACATTCAAAAAAGTAAAGAAAAATCATGCATCCAAACGGTGAACAAACACTCCGGTGGCACCTTGGGTAAGTACGATGGTGAAAACCTGGCAAACAGGCGCCACTCGTAAAGGCAATGGCTCCAGTATCTTTCAGGCTCGTTGCGATCACATTCATGCACACATACATCCATCCAAAAAAACATGGCTTGTTATTTCTCTGCAATTATGATAAATACTTCATGCATCTTGCATCCCGCTTCTTCATAAGTCATGTCTAAAACTGGGGGCAATGCCTTTAAACTATTGATGGAAGTGGATTCTACATTGTCTTATGATTCATTCAGTTCTTCATTCAAGCAATCATCAAAATCCAAAAACATTGGAAAATGTCTCAACAAAATACCAAAAACATTCAAAAATGTCTCACAAAATACCAACAACATTCAAAAACAATACAAAATCCAAAAACATCAGAAAACATCAAGAATCACACAAAAACATGGCAACACCTTGTACATACTCATCCGATCAGATACAAAATAAACATTGACAACTACTCACACACTGACCATTTACCAATCAAACCAACACAATCGACTTCAACAATCTAAACCTGTCTTTAAACAAGGATGCATCCTTCCTTACCAAAACAAAGGCAAGATGACATTTTCTTTGACAAGAAAATTATGTTAAGCTATCAAATACTTGGTTGATTTGTGAGTACAATCGTTCGTTTATCTGTATCGGAATCTTTTAGCATTGTTTTGTATCGTTTGTGCATTATTTTCGATGAAGTTCTGGGGCATGTACTAATGGTGTCTACGTGGGAAGTTCACTAAGCTACGTGATCTTATGCAAAATGCAGTCATAGATCACTACGGCTTGCTGACTACAGCGTATACCTCGACCATATGAGCATGAACCATTACCAAGGATCCTTATTCTTTATTCTTTATGTATATATACTGTTTGGTTGCAGGTACAATGCTCTTTCTTTGGTTCCTCTTCCTCCAAATTGGATAAAGGTTTTATTTCTTAGTACGGTATGCACTTGTCTCAGGATCTGATCAGCCTAAGATCAAGGAGGACGATCCAGGTCATATATGAAAGGAGATAATCCTTGTTTGTTCCGCAAGCAATACTCTGGTCGACTTGACCCTTATATCAAGTCGTTTGTATTAACTTGCTATATTAAAATCCATGAAAGAAATACTCAGGTCATCTTGAATCATTGTGTCAAGATGCTTGTATTCTCTTCCAACATTTTAAAGCTCAATGATGAAAATAGAGCACTATGGATCGTCATTTCACCTCATCTGTTTATATCTTGCATTCTGTTGCATAACACCCATCCATTCATTCATATATAGGTTATTACATGCAAAAATGATTAATAAAAGCTGATCTTGGATACAATCACGACCGAGTACTCTGATACATCATCAATGCATCATGCAAAGTCTTAAAAACCTTGCATTCCTCATGATCATATCATCATCACATTTAGGTGCATCTTGCATTATGTCCATTCATGTCGTTTAAAAATTTAAAATCATTATGGACATTCGTTTTCATTCAAATCATTTTCATCATTGTATCAATCATCAATAATTAGATCCATTCATGGGATTAAATTGTCTTTGATTGTATTAAATAATTTAATAAGCATTCATTTCATATCAATTATCCATTATCATTTTATTATCTTTTCATCATTCATCATTTGCATTCATTTCTTTATAGTTAAAAGATGCATTCATCCATTACTAAGTATCTTATTATGCTCATTGCAAGATTCATTCACATTGCATTCATTATCATTACGTTAAGGTGCAGTTATTATACCTATTAGTTATCGTATCATCCCATTATCATTTGTACTTACAAACATATTTAACGCATTTTTCATAAGACCATTTGTTTACAAAACATTGGTTCATACCATTTCATATATCCATTTTACGTATGCATGCATTTAAAACACATTATCATATAAACACTTGTACTTTACATTTGTTTATCCATTTACATTCATTTACCACATCATCATATACACATTTGTACTTTACATTTTGTTTCTCCATATTACATTCATCTAAACACATCTAGATGCATATCCATACATAAAATCATTCATCTAAACCATTGCATTAAAATCATCTTATCATTGCATAGCAATAGGAAACACTATAAATCCTGTTCATAAATCATCATAAGCATACATCATCATCATGGCATTCCGTACATAAAGCATTACATCACAAATCAAATACATCATACACATATAAACCTGCATTCATATGTCAGTATACAACATCATAAATCATCATAAAAACATGCATAAAAGAAACATCTCATCAAATGCATACATGTACACATATCCATCTAAACAATAAAATCATCATCATGCATAAACATCCATACATAATCACATGCATAATCATCACAAATATGGGATCTCCTCATATATATCAACTCATATATCAGAGTACAATGAAGTCTACAAAATTGGCTACCAAGAGCCATCCAAGATACAGTCCAAAAATAGACAATGATACAATACATATATGCAAAAATGCTCTCTCAAATGCCGCTCTGACCAGATGCTGTACCTGCACCACCCCTACTTGCTCCACCACTGGTACCCACACCACCTGATCCATCTCTCCGTGGAGGCCTCATCGAACCCCCACTCCCTCTTGCATCCCCTAATCTATCCCGCCTCAAAGGACCCATCACTCCCCCACTGCTCTGCATCCTCTGTGATCGCTCGGATCTCGTCTGCCGCATCTGGGTATAACTGAGAGCTTGCTGACTGAATGGCACAACCTGCTCATATAAACCTCGCCAATACTCTATCTCAACCTGTGCTTGCCCAAACTGCCTCATAATCTCCCCTGTAGGACCCTGTGCTCCTACTCCCGCTCGGACTCTCTCCTGCAGCTCCGCCAATCTCTCCACTGCAATATCTCTCTCCCGCAGCACCACTGTCAGCTCCGACTCACGTGCAAATAGCTGCACATCCCTAGCTGCTACCTCCGCCTCTAATCTCTCCACCCGGGTCTGCAAATAACCTATCATATGCTCCCGCAGATCCCCAGTAGCTCCCTCCCCCATATCCATGGCTGCTGCACCTGTATCACCCCCACCACTAGGTCCCTCCCCTGCACCTATATCCATCGGGATCTCTCTCTCCATCCCCCTCCCACTCAGCTGCACTCCTCCCTACATCAAAGGTCCCTGTGATATCTGCAGAGGTAGTCCACCTCTCCCTCTCCACTGCCTCGGCATCCCCAAACCTCCTCCACCTCCATCTCCTCCACCACCTCCATCTCCACCTCCTCCTCCTACTCCTCCTCGACCTCCTGCTCTCTGTCCTCGTCCCCGTCCCCTCTCATCCTCAAAAGCTGGGATCGGCTCCGCTGGGTCTGATATCCGTAGAATCGGGTGCGCCGCCCGATACTGTGTATACTCTGCTGTAACCCCTGCATCCACGACCCTCGGTCGTAAGTCCCATGGCCTCGCCTGCAGTGTCCGGAACTCTGCCAGTGCCTGATCATACGGTAGCACTGGACCCCATGCATACCGCTCTCGGATCACTCATGCATACTCCCCTGATCCGCTAGGTAGTCCCTGCTGCCGTCCAAACTGCCTCATCACCCGTCCCGGCACCTGTCTCTCTACATGATACGAGGTCCTCCCAATGAGGAATCGGGTCATGAAGCAATAAGGTAGTGCCTCCGCATCATCCTCCCATGGCTCACACTCCAAGTATGGCCGCCAGATCACTGCATCCAGGTCATCTAATGCTCGCCGCCACCACTCTAACTTCCCCAAGTGGGGCTAACTCATCATGCCACTATACATAAACATGTATGGCTGGTCCACGGCTCGGAATCTGAGACTCACTGGTCGAGTCACTGGTAGGTGCTCCCATGCCCACACATGCAGCAGCATCATGCCCACTGCTAGCGACCCCCGCCCTCTGTACACTACCTCGTGTAACTCCTGATACATGTGCGCTAACACGCACGGCCCCCAGGCATATCGGGTCCCCTCAGTCACCATCATCTCTATCACCTGTCCCCATCCCACCGTCAATCCATGTGACCGCCTGTCGGGACACAGAAGTCCTCCAACGATCCCTGACAATACTGCTGGAAGGGGCTCATATAGTGCCGCTATATCCTCCCATGCGATCGAGCCATCATCGATGTATACGTCCTCATCAAATATCCGCTGACAAGATACCATCCCCCAGGATCTATCATATGTCACCAGCTGCCCCCGAATCGGAATCCGAAGGATACGCCACACGTCCTCTAAAGTCACCGTCATCTCGCCCTGAGCTAGATGGAACGTGCACGTCTCACTGTGCCATCGCTCTGCCAATGTTGTGATCAGGCCGTGATTCATCCGAATCACGGGCATATGCATCACCTCGTAGAGGCCAGTAGCTGCAATACAGTCTATCTCTATCTGTGTCAACCGATCTCGCAATCCCTGTGTCGCGGGGTGGCGCTCGCGTAACTGCAACACACGCAGATCCTCCTGCACATAGGCATTCATCTAACCACCATCAGTTGTTTTGTTATCAAACTTTCTTAAGTTTAAACCTAGACTATCATCAGATACTTTGATCAAGTATCTTCGGGTCTCAACAGGTAAGCAATCATGGCCGCCTAGACTTCAACAGGCATTTATCCTAACAAATGACCTAAGTCTCATCGGGCTGCTATGGTTCAAAACAACTCCCACTTCACCTCGCCATCCATCAATCGTTAAGCATCAGGAGATTTATTTTGTCCGAAACTGGGGCATCTCGTTATCCTAAGGCAAAAGCGCTATTTTATCTACAATAGCGCTAGTTATACACAATAGCGCTACAATCACATCAATAGCGCTCAAACCTCTCTACAATAGCGCTACAACACCAAAAGCGCTAAAAACGCTATACAATAGCACTATTACCCATCAATAGCGCTCAATTGACCCTACCATAGCGCTAATTTGTCCAAAGCGCTAAAACTTGCCTGCAAAAGCGCTCAAACTAGCTTACAAAAGCGCTATTGCGGCACAATAGCTCTAATTCATGGAGCAAAAGCGCTAAAACCATAGTTCCAGCACTCTTGCTCCGACTTGACTTGGACTCAGCTAAAAACATATTAAAAATGCCTGAAAAGTGAGTTTTCGAATTTGCGTACCACTGGTCCGTAGTCGGCTGGGCGCTGGAACCGTCGCACTCGCTCAAATCGGTGCTCGGTGATCGGAAACGGCATCGTAGCTCCTCCTTGCTCCTCCAAATGTCGCTATCAGAGCTCTCGTTTTCAACTAGTCGCGGTCACAAATGATCCTATCTTCACCCCTTTCACCCCATTTATACCCCCTACCGTCACCGTAACTTCGCCCCGCTCATCGTCGCGGTCCCCATGAACTTCTTGAGCCCCCCATTTCTCCATGTTTCCCCCAATTTCTTCTATTTTTCCCCAGTATACCTAACTTCTTCTCTTCTACCACCCTGCCAATTTTCATTCTTTTTCGAGAGATCGCCCGATTTTTCGAAATTTTTCGGCCTATCTCTCGAGGGGGCATACCACCTATTAAATTTACATTTTATGGGGCATTTCTTCACACCAGTTTTTTCTTTCTTTGAAACGATGCGATAAACCGCACCGTCTCAAAGAGGGGCAAATGTAGTCACATAAATCTGTCCATTTTAATTAAATGAATATTTCGTATTTATTTGATTAAAAATCCACTAGCCATCAGTTAATTAAATTAATATTTAATTAATTTATCCCCAAACATTCTTCTATTAATTAAATAAATTATTCAATTTATTTTAATTAATTCATTAAATCAAATTTCAATCAATTAAATAAATAAAATCAATTTATTTAATTAAAATCCCCCTTTTAAATAAATTAACATTTATTTAAATCATTTTAAACCCCCCCCCCCACTTGCATTTTCCTACAAATGCAACTTGCACACATTTATTGAAATAAATGAATTTTTATTTTAATAAAATCCTATTTTCCCTCACCCACCAAATCCACTTGCAAACCTAATCCCCTTCTAGATTCTTCTAACCCCTTCCTAATTAGTCTAATCCATCCCCTAATTATTGTCACATTCCTAAGCAAAATGGAGTCACTTCTCAAAGACTCCAAAGTCTTTGAAAAGCATTTAATGCTTTGTGTGTTCAACAAATTAACCCCCAAAATCTTCCAAGACCACTAATGGCTCTTACATGACCATTTATGTCTCTTACATAACCATTTATGGTTATTTCAATCTTGTCTCCCCAAACATTTATTGTTTGACCATATTCATCCATTTCACATTTGCACAAGAATTTATCCATTGGATAAAAGCTTTATTCTTTGAATAAAGAGTTTATTCATTCAACCAACCTTGACTCAAAATTCCAAGGTCATATCAGGCATTTAATGCTTATTCCCTCTCCTCTTAACCTATCTTACATTGACACTTGTCATCCTGGGATTGGGTTGAAAGCCCTCACATGGATTTGAAATCATTCAATCCTGACCCTTGTTGAGATTGCTCAATCTCAACCATCCATTGCTCCATTTTTCCTATAAATAGAGCCCATTCCTTCATAATCCAGATCCTGAAAACTTGTATGCATCTAAGCTATAGGCATTTTAGAGAGCATTTTAGCATAAGCAATCTAACATCTTGTCTTGTTGGTTAAAATACATCATTTTAGCATAAAAATAGCTTTTTATTTCATATTTGGAGCTATACTACAATCTCAATCCTCCATAAGCATCCATAGTGCAAAAAGCTGCTGAGAGCTACACTATTTTGGAACTTGGAGAGGAGAGGAACAAGGGAGAAAGAACTAATATCATGTTGAGAGATAGTTGGAGATATCTCATTGTCTTACTTCTTTAGTTAGATTCATTAACATGTTTTTAGTGTCTCCTTTGGAATGCCTTCATGTGTTTGGTTTTTGATTGACTAACTCTAACGTCTTGTGTGTTTTGTGTTGTTTGATCATAAACTAACATTGTGTCATTTAGGAGGGCATCAATATCAATTGCCCAGATTGAAAAGATAAGACTCTATCATATGTAGGGGAAAAAGAATTATAGATTCTTCTTGATTGCATGCATCTCATAATAAATTCAGATGGCTCTGCGTGCGAAAAGCAGAATCAAGTCTTTTTCTCTCTGCGAACATCCCTTTCCACTGCGAGGTGTTTATCAAGGCTATGGAAATCATTTTGCAGTTCTGGCTAGTGATGCTAGGGCAAACGAACTGAGCAGAGTAAAATCTCGAATCATCAAGCAAGAAGCTTTCTTCACAAAAACAAAATACTCACTGGTTGATTCAGCTAGGGTTCCCCTTCCTTCGCTCCAAGGTAGGGATCGAAATTGGCAGTTGGTAAGGCGCCGAAATAACAAGGCAGAAGGGCAATCAAATCATCTCAAACGAAATCCCAACCTTGGGTGGAAGGAAGGTTCTGTAAAACCTAACCGAACAAATAGGCCCTCAGCTTCCATTACTAAAATGTCCGCTGGCAAATCACCCAAAGCTAGCCCCAGTGGGATAATCATTGATATTGATTCCCAAACAATGGATATGTATCAAATGCATTGCAATGACAAAATGTTTTTTGCACGATGGAAAGGTTGGGGGATCCCGACTGGACAAATTGCTAACTGGGTGGTGTCGTCTCTCAATAACCAGGTAAAAATTGACATCCTTCCTGATCAGTTCTTAGCTATTGAATGCGGTAATCAAAATTTAAGAAATTCATTGCTAAATAAGGGTTTATCAGAGTTCATGGGCTTAGGGTTTGACTGCTGGGGATGGCAAACCCTCTTTCATCCTTCGCAATTAAATTCATGCATGGTCAATAGAGCTATATCACTCGAAAAAATTCCGGTTGAATTACGAAATAATGATTTTTTAAGAATTTTAGGAAACAAAATAGGTAAATTTGTAGAAGTTAAAAAATCAGCCTTAAGCTTCTTTAACCATCTTTTGATTGTTAACATGAATATGAACATTAATACCATTGAACCAATAACACTATGTTACAATAATCTATGTTTATCCCTTGAATTACCCTTCTACAATGGTCCTTTCAAAATTGAAAGACCAAGGAAGACTCCCTTTAAAAACGCTTTCCCTAAATCAATCTTTGAGTCGAGAATAGCTCCAATTAGATTTGTGGATGGAGGGGGTTTCTCCATTAAGGGTTTTAATAATTCTAGCAATATTCACCCTGCCACGGTTCTGTGTCATCAGAGACCCCTAATTAAGACCCTCTGTTCTCCACCCCAACCACTTCCCTCTGTTATCCCCACTAGAGGTGACCCTTCTCTCGGGGTTAATAACTTGGAAGAGGGGGAAATCTGTGAGTGGCTCCCCCAGAAAGAACAGCCCGGTATGACAAATATGTTACCATCGTGCTCTCTTACCCCACTAGAGAGAGAGAACTCCTCAAAAACTTCCCCTCTGCGGAATCTCATCACCCTATCGCTATCAAAAGAAAAGGATAATTCTCCCCAAGATCTAGAAAAGGCTTCTTGGCAGTATCAACAACTCTCCCCAGTCTCAAATCTGAAGACCCCTCTAGGGGAAGAGGCTTTCCCTTCTTCACCATGGGTTGACCCCGTTACAACTGTAGTTTCTGAGAGTGACCAAGTGTCTAAGGAAGTGGACATCATTGCCAATTTTATAGGGGAAGAAGTAGTAAACGACCTCATGGATCAATTGGTTGATGAAATCTGTGATGATGAGGAATTGGAAAGACAAAGGGATCTCCTCGTTAATAATCTAGTAAATATTACTAGAGTTAACTTAGAAACAGATAAACTCTTCATAGCATCAGAGAACTGGGAAAATCAGCAACCTAACACCCTTGGCATTCTTTGTTCTGTTAAAAGCAAAGACTCTCTGAATTGTGCTAAATTCAATAAAAGAAGGGGCAGGAGATCCCTTGCTAAATTGAGACTGGAGGATGGAGAAGCTAGAGGTCAATCCAAAATATCTACTCTTTTTAATGTAGGGGAGGGGAAGTTCCTCCCCACAGAGCCATGAAAATCATAACGTGGAATGTTAGGGGATTGAATGCCCCTAACAAACAACGCATCTTAAAGCATTGTATCTCTGATTCTAAACCTGACTTAATGTTAATTCAAGAAACAAAAATGAACGTATCTGAGATTTCCCTCTTTGAGCAAAAACTAGGGGTTAGACAACTAAAACATTCCCTGGCCACAGGCGCCTTAGGGGGCTTAGCTATCCTTTGGGATTCTAGAACCCTCTCGTTCACACCATTAGAGATTCAGCAAAATTGGATAGGAGGAGATGTAGTAAGCTACAAAAATAACCTTAGATTCAAACTTATTAACGTTTATGGCCCCATCCAGAACAAGGATAAGGTGAAGGTGTGGTAGGAACTTGAGACCTTTCTTAAAAGCTTCCCAAATGACCTTAGTATCATTGGTGGAGATTTCAATGCCATCACTAAAGCATCAGATAAGAGAGGAGGAATTATCAAGCTTCCTCGTTCAGCTGTAGATTTCAACCTTTGGATCAATAGGAATTCCTTGCTGGAAATCCAGACGGCAGTGAATGCCTTTACCTGGAACAATAGAAGATCTGGTTTCTATAATATAGCAGAGAAACTTGATAGGTTCTTTATCTATGGAGGGCTCTCAGAGCTATATTACTCCCTGAAGGCAGAGCCTCTCCCTTTATCTGGATCGGACCATTTCCCACTCCAATTAAACTTATCATCCGACAACGCCCCTAAAAAATGCCCCTTCAAATTTGAGAATATGTGGTTTAGAGATGACAACTTTCTAAACTTACTTGAGAAATGGTGGAGTAGCTCCATTTTCTCAGGTTCGAAGATGTTTATTGTTGCTAGTAAGTTAAAGCTTATAAAAAGGAAGCTCTTAGAGTGGAATAGGACCAATTTTGGTAACATCTTTGACAAAAAAACCCTACTAAAGAATGATCTCAATATGGTTAACACTGAGGTACTTGAGAAGGGGATGGATGAGCATCTTTTCCTTAAGGAGAAGGTCCTACTCTCAGAGTATGAAAAGATACTATCCTACGAAGAGATATTCTAGAAACAAAAATCTAGGGAGACTTGGTTGAATGATGGGGACCGGAACACCAAGTTCTTCCACAATAGCACCAAGCAAAGGAGAGGGGTCAACCGAATTTCTAAGATCATGAACAGCCAAGGATCCATTCTGTCTAAACTAGATAAGGTTGCGTCTGAGGCAGTTAAGTTCTATGAGAATATCTTAAACAATCTTGAAGGCTCTGACCTTAAGGGCCAACTCGATATCATTAGGAGTATCCCGAAACTTATTACTAATGACCAAAACCAAACCCTTTTAAAGAAATTCTTAGTGGAGGAGGTTAAATCTGCCCTCTTCAAGATGAATCCAGATAAAGCTTTGGGCCCGAATGGCTTCCCCACTAGCTTTTTTCAAAAATGCTGGGGTTTTATGGGAACAAAAATCACGGAGGCCTTGGAGGGGGTAAGGAATTCGGGAAAGATTCTTAAAGAAGTCAACAATACCTTCCTTGCCCTCATTCCAAAAAAAGAAAACCCGGAGAGCTTCAATGACTTCAGACCAATTACTCTCTGCAACACTCTGTATAAACTTTTAACTAAAACCTTAGCAACCAGACTCCAAAATCTCCTTCCCTTAATTATTAGCGAGGAAAAAACTGGCTTCGTAATGGACAGATCAATCTATGATGGGGTGATTATTGCCCAGGAAGCCATTCATTCGGTTCAGCTTAACAAATCACCAAGCATGCTAATCAAATTGGACATAAGTAAAGTTTATGATAAAGTTGATTGGCGCTTCCTCTGCAAATGCTTGGAGGCCTTTGGCTTTTCCAAAACCTGGATCAACCTTATCTTCGAATGCATATCCACCCCTAGATTCTCGGTTCTAGTTAATGGCTCCCCGGAAGGTTTCTTTAGTAGTTCAAGGGGGCTCAGGCAAGGTGACCCTATGTCTCCCTTCCTTTTTATTATTATGGTTGAAGCCCTAGGCAGATCTATTTCATTGGCCAAAGAGAAGGGGAAGATCCATGGTATTCCCATCACCAGTGGCCTCCCCTCCTTCACCCACCAGCAATTCGTTGACGACACAATGCTTTTTGGGGAAGGTGACATGGGGGAGGCTTGTGCCTTTAAAGACATTCTCGATTCCTACATGATGGCCTCAGGTCAAGAGGTTAATCTAGCTAAATCTGTCGTCTTTTTGTTCAACATAGACCCCCTTTTAGGAAAAGAAATCTGCAAAGTCTTGGAAATTAGTATAGGATCCCTTCCTTGCAAATATCTAGGCATTCCCCTTGACAGAGGCAGGAGACCCTCTAATTTATGGGACAACTTAGTGGATAAGATCAAGTCTAGAATTAGCACTTGGAAAGGGAAATGGCTCTCTTCGACTGGCAGGGCTACCTTGGTTAGATCGATCTTATCAGCTATGCCCATTTTCCAGCTTTCCCTTCAACGACTGTCTTCTTCCAAACTTGTTGAGATCAATAAGCATCTTAGAACTTTCTTTTGGCAAGGAACTGATAGTAACCACAAAATCTCACTCATTTCCTAGGACAAGATATGTACACCCAAAGAGGACGGTGGTATTGGCATCAAAAACCTTTGAGATCAAGGTAGAGCTTTGGGGGCAAAGCTAGTTTGGAGATTATTCAGATTTCCTCACCTCAAATGGGCAAGATTACTTAACCTCAAGTACCTTAATGGAGATGATCCAACCCAAATCTTCAAGGAGCCCAACCCTCCCAAAGGTTCCTGCCTTTGGAATTTTATGCTTGATTTTAGGAAGATTATCTCTGATAGGTTAAGCTGGAACCTGGGGTCTGGGGACAAAGCCCTCTTCTGGTCAGATTCTTGGGGAGGGTATAAAGCCATTGAAAACATCCATGACTTTGGGATTACCGAGGCCCTTCTTGAAGCAAAAAGAGGCCCCTTGTTAAACAGTTATCTCTCCCCTTCAAAGGAAGGGGTTGGCTGGCAGTGGATCGAAAGGGATGATGAAGCCATCTCGGAGAGGGACAAGCATAAACTTTTGTCAATTCTTAATTCTAGGAACTTTGTCTTAAGTCATGATGAGGACAAGCTCGTATGGGAGGGATCCTTAAAAGGAGAATACAATTCCAAGGATGGGTACTCTCACATATCCAAAGTAGTTTTAAGACCTAAGGTAGAACTTCCATTGAATCTCTGCTGGGATAGAAATTGTTTGCCTAAGGCAGGTATTTTTTCCTGGCTAGCACTCCAAAGAAAACTCCTCACTGTGGACAAATTTAAGCGTATGGGCTATGAGGGTCTTAGTAGATGTCCCCTATGCGAAGTAGAAGAGGAGGACACCAATCATATACTCCTTAACTGTCCCTTTTCTCATCAATGTTGGATCTGGTTCACCAATAAACTTGAATGGTCTGCAACCTTTCCCAACACCATCTTAGGGATGCTCATGGCTTGGCCTCTCCTTAGGCGTGGATGTCTCTTTGAAGGTTTATGGAGAGCTCTCCCATCATCCATAATGTGGGAACTCTGGAAAGAAAGAAATAAACGCATCTTTAAGAATGAAAAACTAGATGTCCTAAGAATCATCAATAAGATAGAGTCAGCTATCACTAAGCTTGTGAACAATAGACTCACCTCAGGTTCACTTAAAAACGCTTCTATATCTTATTGGGATGAAAGGATTAAAAAATGATGGAGGGGCTTGTCCTTTCCTCCCTTTGTAGGAGAAGGCCCTCCGGCCAGCCTCTGACTAGAGCAACATGCAAATGGCAGCCCCCTGGTGAAGGGTGGCTGAAGTTAAACTTTGATGGGACTGCCCGGGGCAACCCAGGGCAAGCTGGGATAGGATGCGTTGTTCATAACTGGGAAGGCAAGGAAATAGCATCCCTTGCCTCTCCGGCTGGCATCAATACAAACAACTAGGCAGAATTGTTGGCCCTGGTGGAAGGCTTGCTTTTATGCAAGAAACTTGAAGCTAAATGCTTAGATATTGAGGGAGATTCGACTATAGTTGTCAATGCTCTAAGAAAAGGTATCATGCCCAATTGGAAACTTAATACCTTGCTATCAAAGGCTATGGACCTATGCAAAGGTTTTGATAGGTTTACAATTAATCACATCTATAGGGAAGGTAATAAAAGGGCAGATGAGCTAGCCAACTTGTGGGCTGATGGCATCAAGCTCCTATCTATGCCAACCTAAGACAAGATCTGTCTTCATAATTCCCTCACATCTCACGTGTCTGGATCTTAGTCACCTCGGTTGAGCTCCATATTCAAACCATCCCTTGAACCTTGCAGTTCAGATAATCATTAATCTCACAGATATATCTAGGCATATCTAGATAGTTTACATTTCCATATTCAGATTTATAAGGAGATTCGGGGCGACCTCAAACTTTCTCTAATATATATATGGATGTATGAATATATATAGTATATATATACATGTTTAGATATATATGTGTGTGTATATATACATAGATACAAATACATACACACACTCATACATAAATATACATATACAGATATATATATACAATTATATGTATGTATGTATGGATGTATGCATGCACGAATGTATGTATCTATATACATTCACACATATATTTCTTCAGATACACACACACACACACATATATATATATATATATATCCTTGAGATAGATATATTTATATATATATTCACATACACATATAAATACATTTTCATGTATAAGTTATATATATATATTTATATTTATTAAGATATAAACTTATATATATAAACATATATTTTCAAGCTTATTTATGTCTAGATAGGTTCGGATCCCAACTAGTCTATATTTAGATTTAGAGTCATCTCTAATTGCTCAAATCCTCCAAACCACTTATCCAAACACCCTCAGAGCCATTGTTTTAATATTCAATTATTTAATTAATCCTCTAAGAATTTCTCCTTTAACCTCACTCAGATAGGCTCTAAATCATACAGATACTTTGTGATTTAATTGGCATCATTTTCCTTTCTTATTGGGCTATACCTAAATTTAGCTTTATTGCCACGATGTGATGCCTAGATAAGCTTCAGGATTAGAAGAAGACTAATCCATACATTAAATAAGTATAGGTTTATAAACATGATTTCATATCTTATCTAAGTATATGTGGCATGGATATAAAGCTAATATTATTAATGTAAAGATGGCCTTCCTCTAAGACTTAAGCCTTTCTAGGTATCTGTTGCTATATTTCCCATTGTCCGAACCCCTTTAGCTGGAGAGCTTCAGTGGCCGAATGAAACATTATTGTCGGACATCACACATCAACTTCCTTTTTCGATCAATGCCTTTTGACGGCTAATTGTGAAGTTGATTTTATGTCTCTGCAGTGATGGGATAGTTGAGGTACCCTATGCTGGATGGCTGCAGGGTTAATACTAATGATCTTACGCCTTGAAATTCACACTCCATGTTTGATATTTACTATTTAGTAGTTGCTCATTATGCAGCTTTAAGAGTGCGAGTCCTATTTTGGAATGCTAAGTTTCTTCCTGCTAAGCAACAATGGATACGACGCTCAGACTTTTGGGGTTGAAACGTCAGATGGCCTTCGTCGGTAAGATTAAAGACGAAAGGTTGAGAGGTATTCTTGTCCAACAGAACCCTTTGATTTCTGGAGCGGTAATGAAATTTCTTGGGAGGGATTTCATTATGAACGAGGATCGAACCAGAGCCAACTCAGATATTGCCGCAATGTTTCTAGCCCTAGCAATGCATTTTGAGAGGGATAGGGATACGATGGTGAAATTATGTAAAAAGGTATTCATTAAAGACATTCTTGGTGAATTGGAACGGGTTATGGTTAATATAGATGAAGAACTCACTGCTCCCAAACCATGAGACTATGATGTCCTAATCAGGGAAAATAACCTGGTTCCTCGCTTCCCTATTCTAGTAACTGAAGACCTAGTGGCTTTCTAAGCTCTGCGCTCTATCAGAAGTAGGAATTTCCTATTTCTCTCTTGGATTCTCCAGGTCAAGAAGCCCCCTCGGGAGAAGTGGTTGCAGAATTATCTGGAGGCAGAAAATATCATGATCGTCCCTGATCACATGTCTCTCCCTCGTTCCCCTGTTGCCCTCTCAGTAGATGCACCAAAGGGCTCCGGGCCTCGTCCCCCCCACAAGATGAGCAAGAAAGGATGAAGGCCCCTGGAATGGTATTCTTCAAGGATGAGGTCACGTTATCAGAAATAATCTTTTTTGTTTTAAGAAGTTAAAGAATACTTAGAGACATTACGCTTAACAACCTTTTTATCCTTTTTGAAAAGGAATGCTGCATAGATGATCTTTCAAAACTTTTCCATTTAGACTTGAGATGGTTTTTTACTCTAGTTTTTTTTTTATTTACGAAGACATGAAGCTATTTATCCATAAGAAATATACAGTAGGTGTTTATATAAAGGCAAAATATGGATCTTTCAATCTCTGTTTTTTCTGTAAGAAATCTACTTTCTTGAGTCTTTCTTATGTTTCTAGGCTAAAAGGGGGGAAGTGTCAATTATGCTTTGAGGCTGCATTTATAAGGGTTTTTTGCTCTGATACGGGTACTGATAGTCTCAGTTTCCAATAGTCATCCTAAGGCCCTCATTAGCACAATTTCGTTCTACAGATATATACACATACATATCTTCATACCTATATATATAGACAAATATATATATATATATACATATTTATACTCATATATATACAAACATATTTTCATATATATATATATATATATACTCATATTTATACTCATATTTAGTCATAAAATCATATATTGGCATATATATATATATATATATATATATATATATACATATATACATATGTATATGTATTTATATATATAAATATATATATATATTCTTATATATATATATATATACTCATATTCTAATATAGATATACAAATATTCATACACACACACACACACACACACACACACACACACACACACACACACACACATATATATATATATATTCTCGGTTATCTTTCAAGATTATTCTTAAGCATCAACCTATACAACTATATTTACATTAAGTGAGGAAAATTTGTTGTTCTTGCCTTGCCTTCTCTTAATATGCAGCCTTCGATGCTTACTTCACTCCTCTCCCACATCGCATTCTTACATTCTTATCTTCAGTCTTAATAGGGTATCACTCTCGACAATAGATCAGGGTCACTTTGGCAGGAGATAATTTCTCCACTAAAATGTTTGATTAAACTGGTTTTTTAAAGCAGTTTACCAAATCTAGTAAAATAGGATTTTACCTATAGTTAACATTGAATGAGGCAATATGGTAGTGTGTATTGATTCTTTAAGACAAATGTATATATAGTCATATTGTAGCATTTTGTTCTGCATACCCAGTAAATTGTATATTTACTTCAGACATTAGCAAAGCACTTGAACATATGCATTTACTGGTATTTACTCACTCTGATGATATTTATTTTAGAATCCGTATCTATGTGAGTATTTCTAGTACCACTAGCCTGTCATATCTTAAGATTATGGTTTAAAGGAAGCTATGCAGAACTCGGGGTCTGGATAGAAATTTATATCCTGCAGGGTATAATCATACTCCGTCATCCTCTTTGCTAGAAATAATGGGGATAGGGAAGGGAGACTGACTTAATCCCACTTACCTACTGTTGTTATTGTAGCCTGGATCTCATCCTTCTCAAGGAGCACATCTAGGAGCATTAACAAGAGTTGGTAAGCTGGAGATCCCTTATCTGATGAAGTCTTGGCTAATCACTCAGTTTCGAGTTTCACATCTCTTATGCATATTCTGTGAGGATAGGTTTCACAGAATAATTTACTAAAGAATCTCTCTAGATGGATAGTTAAAATTTCATTTATGATAAAGGATTGATCAATACTAACATATCTATCTAGTGTTTTAATTACTAACCATGTAGGCCAAACAGGTATTTTTTGAGCTATTAAAGGATAGTATTTACAATCAAAGAATATCTTCAGAGCCATGAAGGAGGAGTTGAAGGGACAAATGATTTCTGAAATTCAAAACCTGAAATTTGTAAATTAGGGCTTGTAAGGGAGGGGTAAAATAGAAACACCCCTCCTAATCACCCTGGCCCGAGGTGGTGTTGTATCAAAATTTGGAATTTTTTGTATTAAGTCAGGACTAGCTGGACTATGGTCCTGGGCAAGGCCGGAGGTTTTCTCGCCTCCACTCTTTCCTACCGGCACCCGCACGAGTGGAGCAATGTAAATTTCAAAATAATTAATAAAATTATTGGCCTCGGCCTCTTACCGATCAAAAAAAAAAAAAAAAGAATTATAGATTTCATTTCAAACCAAAATGGAAAATTTACCCATCTGATGGATAGTTTACAAGTTCTTATCTTTAGTTGTCTCTTTGTTATCCTTATCCCATCTTTTTCCATCTTAGGATAAAAAATCAAAATCATTAAATTGGAATATTTTTATTGTTTCGAATGTGGAATGTTTCATTTTTTTAAAATATTTAATTGTTTCTATATTTTTTATTTTTTTAGTTATTTAATTTAATCTCATTTAAGCTATTTTAATTTCTTTTAAGTTATTTATTTTAATTTAATTTGTTCAATTCAATTTAATTTAAGTTATTTTTTTTTAATTTTTAAATGTATCAAATCATGAAATCAACAAACTTGGAGTCTTGATATTAGTTATTTTATTTTATTTTTAAATTCTTAAACAATTCTTAAACTTTAATTAGCTTTTTTTTTCTCTTAATTATGTATTAAAATTAAAATTATGATATTCCTTTTAATGTATCAAGTCATGAAATCAACAAACTTGGAGTCTTGATATTTCATCTCGTGTCTTGATATTCCATCTCGAGTTTAGATAACCAATGACTTGAATTAAATCATTTTATTTAATTCAGTATATAAGTTATTTAATTTAATTTTAAAAAAATGTTTAATTTAATTTAATCTAACTTGTTTAATTTAATTTGACTTAAGTTATTTTTTAAAGTTATTTAATTTAATTTTTTAATTCTTAAACAATTTTTAAATTTTAATTAGCTTATTTTTCTCTTAATTCTATATTAAAAATTAAATTATGATATTCATTTTAATGTATCAAATCATGAAATCAACATACTTAGAATCTTGATATTTCATCTCAAGTTTAAATGAAGAGTGACTACACTTAATTTGAGTAATTTAATTTCATCATTTTAATTATTTAATTTAAGTTCATTGACACTCACAAGCATGTCAAATTAAGTACTTTTAGTGTTTATTAACAAACATTTTTACATTCATTTGTGAGTGTGATACGCCTCTTACCGTAATTATTTAATTTAAGTTCATTAACAATCACAAGCATGTCTAATTAAGTACTTTTAGTGTTTATTAACAAATATTTTTACATTCATTTGTGAGTGTAATATGCCTCTTACCTTAATTATTTAATTATTTATCTTCTATAATTATGGTAAGTTGCGATAAAATCTCTTTTCAAACAAGAAATTACTTACAATGTGAACGTTAATTTAGTTTTTTAAGAATACTCACTACCGCACATTGAGATGTGGTTACCCAATGGGACATAACTCCTATCCAATCTAGCCCCCCTCGATGAAGAGTCTCCTACAATGATGGTAGATGCCCGACATTGAGTGAAAAAGATGATCTAATGTTGTTGAACAATGTTCATCCCCTTAGGAAGAAAAATACAATATGGGGTGCAATATGTCTTCCTATTCTTGGAAGGAAGATGAGGGAAAAAGGATGAAGTTGTGATATCTCTAAATTCTATTGAAGTGTCTCCATGTAGATGTTGAAAGTTGGCACCATTGAATTAGGTGTTCTAAACCACATTAATGAAGATGAAAATCTAGTATCTTCTAAAAACTAATGTAGAGCACAATCCAAAGACAAGAATATTTCATTTGAAGATAAAAAGACCTCTTCCAAATGCTACTCAAAAGTATCCACGGTCATGAAAAACTGTGAGGAATGATCATGTAGAGAATGAACAAGAGGGTTAGAGTGTTCCCTCACAACAACAAAAGAAGGATAATCTCCATCGAAGAGAAGATGTATGCAATCAATGTTGTCTCCCAAATCTAAAATGTAGGACTCTGAACAAACTTACAATGCTTGTCAAGTGATGATTCCATATTAATGTAGCCAACAATCTATAATTGGGCCCACTACCTATTTGTGTTGCCTTTCTTCTGTCTCATACCTTTTTTTGGGTTGTAACTATCCATTTTGCACAAATGCTATTTTTGGCTTTTCCTCTCTTTTTAAGGAGGGTTTTTGGTTTTTGTTTCGAGGAAAAAAAACATTGTTTGGTGTGGGAAAAATATTTGTTTTGATGTGTTTGTTACATGCAATATTTATTTTATTGAATATGAAAGAACAATATGATTCAGTTTGGAATGATATGACTCGGTTTTCTTGATATTTCTTGTTTCCTTTGCAAATCTAATTTTCCTTTTGTATTTTAGTTTAGCTTATTTTTTTGTCTTGTGATGGACAAAGTATTCTATGTCATTTTCATTTTGAGGGGCAAGTTTTATTCCAAGGTTTTGTATCCATAAGTAATATTGTAGCCTGTTTGAGAGCTAAGGGCGGAGGAGTCTTGGACTCCTCTCTACATCAGTTTTGGTATGAGAGCATCTTAAGATGTTGGGGATGTAATCTTTTGAGAGGAAATTTACAAAGGTTCATTGTGTTATGTTAATATTTTGCTATCTTCCTATGATTGTAGCTAATTTGAGCATGAAAGTATGGTTGTGTGATGGGTAAGAGAAGGAAGGAGTTGCAAGTATATGGTTATGGATCTAGATATGGAGTTTTATTATAATATAGGAAAGAGGATAACCAAGGTGGAAGAAAAGATAAGGAAAAGGAAAAGGTAGAAGCTAACAAAGGACCAACAAAAGGAGATGCAATAATTAGAGTTTAAGTTGGAGGACTTCTGGTGTATGTTGGAAGATTACGAGGCATGCAACAACAAGAAGCCAAATAAAAACAAAGCTACAAGAAAAGTGTTAAAGAATTTTCAGAAGGTGAAAAGAAATGGAGTAGATCAATACTTGCCTTGTGAGCAAGAGCCATTTTTAGAGAGGAAATCCATTGGGTTAAGAATGAACCAAGGAGTGGAATTATTAGAGCAAGAAAACATTAAATCTATTGAAGAGTTGACAAAAATATCAGTGGATAGAAGACCCTTAAATATGGTCTTCCAAGAGGTACAAAGAGCACAAATAGATGAATGGAACGAAGATAAAGAGATAGATGAACGAGATACAAATGAAGAGATAGATGAGTTTGATGGAGCTATTGAATTGTGTTACCCCAAAGAAGAGGAATGTATTGAATATTATGTTGCACAAATAGAAGAGTTGGAAGACTACAATGAGAAAAAATGCTACCTATAACAAGAGGAGGCCCAAATTGTTGTAGCAATGGAAGCAGTCCATATTGGAGAGGAAGTTGCAATAGAGACAAAGGTCTTTGAGAGCTCCATATGTGAAGGGGAAGCCATTGAATATTACGATGTAGAAAGAAAAGAGTTGGAAGACTACAATGAGAAGGAATGCAGCTAATCACAAGAGGAGACCCAAAATGTTGTAGTAGTGGAAGTAGTCCACGTTGGAGAGGAAACTGCAATAGAGACAAAGGTCTTTGGGAGTTCCATATGTGATAAATATTTAATGTTTTTAGAGAACACAAGTTGTCAAAAAAAATTAGAAGACTGTTTAGAGAATCTCGTTGGCGATGAAAAAGGAGTAGAAGATCAACACTTCCATAGGTAGAGAATAAGAATGATTCAGGGAGAGGTCTTATCTCTTTATCCGGATTGATAAGTTGGTGTTTCTCCTCTGGTGGAGTAGTCTGGTTATGTGTTTTAGGGGGAGAGATTCATGAGGATGAGTTCCGGGGAGAGAAGCATTATCTGTATTTTGTCTTTGGCATTGTTGTCAAAGGGGGAGAGAAGCATGTGAAAAATTGTTTTACCTGCTTGATCTTAAGGGGAGTTTGTTGGAGACGTTTCTTTCTTTGTATTGATTATTTTTCACATTCATGTGTTGCCATCAATGCCAAAGGGGGAGATTGTTGGACATTGTTGCTGCTAGGATATGTTGTTGTCATTGATGTCAACATATTCCTGCTCCGGTGACAACAGATTGGTTTATTATAATTATGGTTTGATGTATGGAGTATCTTTAATATTATTATATTCTTCTGTACTAGTGTTGGTGATCCGAGAAGCTTAATTGATCATATCATATGAGTCGGTTTTGCAGTTTGTTTATCTGATCAGTGCTTTGCAGAGTTCAGTATTTCCTCTGGTATATTTCGGTGTGATTAGATCTTGATTTGACATTTTGGTAAATTGTTTGGGATGGTCTTGTGTATCTTCATTTCTGATGGTTCATGATTTGGTGCTCCATGAGTTATCTTTTCTTCGTGATATTTGTTGTTGGTTGAGTGTTCTTGAGTTTCAGATGTTGATTGATGAAGATTTGATAAGTGGTGTTGGTGCAGCTGTTGTTGAAACATGCTTGCTGGTGTTTCCTAGTTGTGTCCTATTTATTCTGATGATCTGCATTGATCGTCATGCAATTTTTTGGTGATCTTGTTGAACAGGCGATGTTCTTCGTGTTATGTGTTTTCCTGATGGTGTAGCGTGTTGTGATTGATCTTGGCATGATTTTTGGTGTTGTTGCATGCTTGGAGATTTGATTTAGGTCCATGTTATGTCATGTATATCATTATATTGGTCTGGTGGTCGATCTTTGTATCGTTTGATGTAATTTGTAATTATGAGTTGAGGGTTTAGCCGACCTTGTTGTCAAGGTTGATGAATTGTATAAATAGGTGATATAGTCATGTAAATTAAGTATCATGGTTGTGTCTACATTATCAGAGTGTGGTGTATGTGTGATCAATTGATTCATCCTTTGGCATTGTGATTGAGAAGAGATTGGTGTTGCAGAGCAGACAATTGTGCTTAATGGGAGCTATAATCAGGCATTTGGAGATGTTATTCTTTTAGTTCATTTCTTCCAGATTCTAGTTTGAATCTTGTTGTAAGTCAGTGAGACTTCCCTGAGGGTTGTAGCCTTCTGGATCATTATCTTTTGATCAGTGAACTCTAGGCAGTGTGTTTGAATGCATGTGCATTCCCCATTGTAATTTCACATACTACTACAGAGTATCATCTTATTGTGGGTAGGTTCCCACCATGGTTTTTCCCTTAGCCGGGTTTTCCATGTCAAAATCTTGGTGTTGTGTGTTGAGTTATAATTTTGCTTATCTTTGTTATTGATGCAGTTTATCATATCTATTTTTGTGATTAAGTTTATAGACCCAGTGAAAACGGATTTACCCCCTCCTCTCCCCTCTCAGTTTTCCTCCATTGTTGTTGCTAATAGAGATATGTTCAATTATGGTGTAATAACAACTAGTAGGAGTGATGCAAAGAGCGATGATTATTTTCAGTGGAGGGGGTCTACTAAGCCTTCAAGGGGAAAGAAAAAGAGAAAATGAACAAATAAACAAAGGAAGAGGATCTTTGTCCTAACAAGAGGTTGGAAGCGAAAGAAGAAAAAATATGATGATTTGTAAAAATATCTACTTTGTTGGAAGGAAAATTATGGCTGAAAATTTATACAAGATTTGACTCTTCTAAATTAGTAGATTCAAAACCTTTTAGAGGAAGGGAAGATATTGTAACTGGAAATCTATAATTGGTCCCACTAACTATTTGTGTTGCCTTTCTTCTGTCTCATACCCTTTTTCGGGTTGTAACCAGACATCCATTTTTGGCATATGCTAGTTTTGGCTTTTCCTCTCTCTTTCGGGAGGGGTTTTTGTTTTTGTTTGGAGGAAAAAGTTTATTCGTTTGGTGTGGAAAAATATTTATTTTCGTGTGGTTTTGTGTAATCTTTATTTTGTTGAATATGAAGGAACGATATGATTTAGTTTGGAATGATATGACTTAGTTTTCTTGATATTTATCGTTTCCTCTACAGATCTGAGTTTATTTTTTGTATTTTAATTTAGCTTGCTTTTTTGTCTAATGATGGATGAAGTATTCTATACTATTTTCATTTTCAAAGGCATGTTTTATTCCCGGGTTTTGCGTCTATAAGTTTTGTTGCAGCCTAGTTGAGAGCTAAGGTTAGAGGAGTCTTGAAGTTCTCTCTGCATCACATATAGACATCCTTGGAAGACAATGTGCGTCATGTTGCATTGAATCACAAGAAGCCAAAATTGTATCTCAACATAAGTGTCATTAGAAGCAATAATAGATGAAGGAGAAGAGATCTTAGTGCATGTCATTCAACGACACTTATGAGATCTTAGTGTCGTCATGAAGGAGATGAGATTTGGATTAGGGGCCATAAATATTGAAGTCTAATTCAAAGTCTATATAGGATGAGGACAATTCTCTTTATCGTCAAGACAATAATAATGTCCCCATTCAACAAGAATTGTAGTTGCTTTATCATCAATTAGTCAAAAATCATCAAGTGGAATAAGATAATTCACAACAAAATCCTTTGGGAATAGAGCTTCATTCAATTCTCTATATATCTCACAAAGTTTGGTCATAAGGTCACGAGGGGACACAATACCATCAGTGGGCATTTGTATGTTAATATCACAACTACAACCAATTAATCATAGGATATATTCACTTTTTATGTCCCATACAACTCCCTTCCACTATGATGATGGTTTATGAGCTAGTACATAGAGACATGGAAAAAGATTAAGCCACCTACAATGAGTTAGGTTTCCATCTCCCCAAGGCTTATAGTTCCCTCTATTCAATATGATTACAATAGGATACTTTTTGATACCCATGATTAACTTCTTAACTTTGGTCACACAATAGACCAATCAAGATATTTGATCTAACAAAAGCATAATTATCTCCCCCTCCCAAATTACACAAACATGATACCCCCCAACAATATATGATTTGGAACTTTATGCTTAATGTAATTACAGTTGCTAGATGTCAAAAATAATGAGCAAGACTTTATCCGGGTACATATAGATGTCAAGTTTGACCACAAGCTCAAAGTACAAATATTTACACAAAATGGGATCAATTTGATTAAACCACTATAAATCACAAAAAAAAATCATGAATTTTTTAAAAACTGACACATAAAAATGTTACTATAAGAATAAGAACATAGCCTCATAAGTTCTCAAAATGAGAATTGTTCAATAACCCCTGTGAGAATCTATAATTTAAAAAAAAAAAAACTAAGCACCCAAAAAAATTAAAAATGAACCAATGCAAAATGCATAAAAGTACACACCAAATTAAAAAACTTGCTCAAAAAAAAAAGATTGGATTACTGAGTTATGAGGTTGCAAAGTTGGAGTGCAAAAATAAAAAACAATGTCTATGAGGGGGGCGGGGTGCAAAATGGTGGGTTGAACTACTAGTGCAATGCTCTATACCATGCAAGATTTGGCTTAAGATGGTAGCCCCAAGATCTAGGCACTTGATGAAAGCACAAGAGACATCAATTATGAAAGAATAATGTCAATCTATCAAAGGACATTCATTTGATAGATTACAATAGATTAAATTGAATTACTAAGGATGCCCCTTGGTTATATAAGCCAAGTTGAACATGGGATTGCATAAGATTATGCCATGTGTCTTACTCTTATGGCTTGAAACATAAAGTGATAGTTGTCCTATGTGTAGCCTACGTAAACTTCAATAACATATGTGAAGAGGACCTAAGTGATGAACTAGCTAGGCAAAACACCATTTTTATACTAACAAGATGGTTATAATAATTTACACCAAACAAAAAATTAAATTGTTTCATTTGTTTCTTGAAAGTATTTGTATTTTTATATAACATTCATAAGTTCTTATGTATTCATGTGTTGGTCTATCTTGACCAACATTTAATTACTTTTTAATATTCATATGAGCTTTATTGACTACATAATATAAAAATGTCACAAAACTAGATCATATAACCACATATACCATACCAAACACTAAATTTACATAACTAATTATTAACTATATAATATAAATATGTCAAAATTGTAAACCCTATAACTACAAACACTAAATTTTAATAGAAAAGGAAATAAATTGTTGGGAGTGACTGACATTTGTACGTAGCTTTGTTAAAAATGCCAAACAACTAAAATTTTCATGAGTGATGAGGGAAGACCGAATTGGACTGAAACAAAATTAAAATTTTAGCCGGCCTTGTCTGATTGTATAATATTGAAGTGTAGTGTTGACTGGTATTGTTTTAGGTCTTCATCCACTACATACAAACATAAAGAAAAAATACATGTAAAAATTGGATGAGCGTTACAACCAGCTTTTCCTATATTTAATTCAAACAATGAATCAGATTCATGAGCAATATAAACAAAACATATCAAATGCATGCATGAGATTGAGTGGGAAGCTGTGAATCAAGGTTTAGTATTACACAAATGTATAAGCCAAGGCTGAAGAAATATCAATACTAGATTTTTGTAGTTTGAAAGGTTGTAGAAATAAATCTGTAATCTCTCAGTGGTGCAAATAACACAATAGATATAGGAAGATCATAGGGAGTTTTGAGAGTAGAAGGATGGAAAATTTAGAGAGGGGGGAATCCCTCAGAAAATTATCATCAAGAAGTTTGAGCTTGAGAAGCTTGAGAAGCTTAAGTAGTAGGAATAGCTGGGGAATAGCAAAAGAGTTTAACTTGTTGGGTTCATCAAGCAGAGAACGTGTGAATGATGATGAAGAGGCTCTGAAATGGGCAGCCATTGAGAAGCTGCCAACATATGACCGCTTGAGAACCAGTCTTGTGTTTGAGACTTGTAATGAGGAAGGGGAAGGCGAAGCTAAGAGAATTCTCAAGGAAGTTGATGTTACGAGCATGGCACCCACAGAGAAACACAATTTCATTGAGAAGGTCTTCAAGTTAACTGAAGAGGATAATGAGAAGTTTTTGGGGAGATTGAGAGCTCGTGTTGATAGGTAAGTTGAGTTGTATCAGTTTCAAATCTTCAATTGGGTGCTTAGAGAACTTATTTGTTGTGATGCATGGTGACTGGTTTGTACTTTTTTAGCTTGCTATTTTTGCCTGGTCTCCCATTTTATTTCATTGGAGAAGGGATTAAGTATTAGCTAGCCGGGATTAAGTATTAGCTAGTTGTAGTTTTACAATTTGTTTGAAATATCATAAATAAATGTTAGTAGATTTTTACAATTCTTGAGATACTATTGTTGTTGTTTTTGAATTTGATTGAGTGAATTTTTTTATCAATGTTTTCAGATCACACTCCATGATCTATATTAAGATGTTAGAGAACTTCTTATTCTTTTTTAATTGTCTTCTAATATAAAATGTTATCTGAAACATTGATGAAAAATATCACAAAATCAAATCCAAAAACAGGAATAGGAATATCATACCATGCTTATAACTATATCCAACTAAAACTTTCTTTCAGCTTCCCCATTGTATTTCTGATTAGCCAATTTTTTTTGGCGAGTATAGAGTTGGGATTGTGCTCCCCACAGTAGAAGTTCGATTTGAAGATTTGACAGTAGAGGCAAAGTGCTTGGTCGGTAAAAAATCGCTTCCTACACTTTGGAACTCAAGTAGGAACTTTATAGAGGTATGTAAGATTACATTTGGAATGTTCTTATTAGACAGAGCATCTCTAGACAAGGCATTGTTCTTCTTTGTTTTCAAATTTCTATATTTTAGAATGAAAGAAATTTTGAACTGGCCTAAAAATATAGAATAATTTAGATTGCTCAATGAATGAATTACAGGGAATTTTGGGTACGGTTGGATTGTCACTGACAAAGAAGACTGAACTCACAATCCTCAACGGTGTTAGCGGAATCCTAAAGCCATCTAGGTGATAAGTGATAAGTAGCTAAGAATTTTCGATTGACTAATAGAATGAATAAAAAAAAGGAGAGCTGAATCTCTTTACATCTGTAACCAAATTGGATATGACTGGTGCAGAATGACCTTGTTATTAGGCCCGCCTGGATCTGGAAAGACTACTTTACTGTTAGCTTTGGCTGGAAGATTAGAGAAGGACTTAAAGGTCAAACGTTTGTCCTAATCACATTCACAGGCATTAAATTCAGATGATTTCTTTGTTTTGCTCCTTACTTAGTTATAACTGCAGGTAAATGGTTGTATAACTTATAATGGCCATTCAATGAAGGATTTTGTCCCTCAGAAGACAGCTGCTTATATAAGTCAGAATGATCGGCATGTACCACTGATGACTGTCCGAGAGACATTGGATTTCTCTGCCAGGTGTCAAGGTGTTGGAAGTAGATATGGTGAGAAATCCCAGCTATACCATATTCTTAGAACATTATTAAGTTAAATAACGTTTAATTGCAGAGGATTTTATGTCTCTAAACATGAAAGAACGAGTCTTATTATGTTGAGTTTGTGAACAGATTTGCTTTCTGAAGTGGTTAGAAGGGAGAAAGAAGTTGGAATTTTACCAGAGGCTGAAGTAGACCTTTTCATGAAAGTGGGCATTTTTCATTGCCTTCCTCTGTTTTTACTATTACACAATTAATCAAATAGGATATTTTAATAGCAGACAAAATGAAAAACTAGAACTAGTTTGTGCGATGTTAATTTCTTGTATGGCTCCATAAAAAAACTGCTTAGCAACTATGTTGACGGTGATGTTAAGCTGAGGCCTGACAAGATTGTATATTTTTTCCCTCTTTCCAGAACTGATAGACAAAATTTGAAATAAATTTCATATTTGCCTGATTGTTCAATATTGCACGAGTAGACATCCACAACATTGATATGAATTATATTCTTGCTTTGTATTTGCAGGCAACATCCCTGGGAGGTGTCCGAAGTAGCCTTCAGACTGATTATACTCTCAAGGTAGGTGAATTTGTCAATTTCAGGGTACTTTTCTGAAATAAGAAACTGGTACAATTGTTTTATTTGTATGATTAAATATGTCTTCAAGTTCAATTATCAATACAGGAGTGCCTATCAGTCTATCAGATCGTTGGCAAGTCTTACAAAGAATCAAATTCATGTTAATAAATATCATATAAGCTTATTCTTGCTCTCCTTAAGAAGTCAGGATAGAAAAATATTATTCTCTACATAGCATATGTGTTTCACTAAGCTCATTGGCATTCTCGCTGTCCTTACTGAGTCGGAATATAAGACTCAGTTTTCTGATTCAAAAAATGCAGGATTGCTTTAACTAATGTCAACTTGGAAACAGATACTTGGTTTGGATATTTGTGCAGATACTATTGTAGGAGATGAAATGTTTAGGGGAATTTCTGGTGGACAGAAGAAACGTGTTACAACTGGTATGCAGCTCAAGCAGTGCACTCAATTCTAACTTACCGTGTTTTTCTGTGTTTCAGACTGCAATCTTTGAAAAAAAAATTAAGAAAATTGCTTGATTGTAGGTGAGATGATTGTCGGACCAACAACAACTCTTTTGATGGACGAAATATCCACAGGCCTAGATAGTTCTACAACGTATCAAATCGTGAAGTGCCTGCAGCAATTTTGTACCAATATGAATGCAACCATTCTCATGTCTTTGCTTCAGCCTGCTCCAGAAACATATGAATTATTTGATGACGTTATGCTCCTTTCAGAAGGGCAAATTGTCTACTATGGACCAAGAGAAAATGTTCTTGAATTTTTTGAGAGTTGTGGATTTAAATGCCCTGAGAGAAAGGGCACAGCAGATTTTTTACAAGAGGTATACATATTTTTAGAACCTCGGTATACTAAATTTGAACTTATTGAATACAGAATAATTTTTTTTAAACATGGAATGAATAATTAATTACAATTCTATTCAAATTGGCAATGGATTTCCCTTTCCTACATCGAATTTTCTTTGTTTATGTATCGTGTGCCCTTTTTTGGTTGTTGATGTGGATTCTTAACCAAAAGATCAAACTGAAATCTTTCCAAGGTTTTCGCTTTCATTGTCTTTCTCCAAGGTGTACAGATGTGACTTACGTGACATTTGCAGGTAACTTCACTCAAGGACCAAGAGCATTATTGGGCTGACAGGGAAATGCCATATCGCTATATCTCTGTGAAGGAATTTGTGGAGATGTATAAGAGATTTCATGTAGGAACAACACTCTCCACCCAATTAGCAGCTCCATATGACAAGCTTACAAGCCACAAAGCATCATTGATTTTGAACAAATACGCAGTCCCAAAAATGGAGCTGTTCAAGGCCTGCTTTGATAAAGAATGGCTTCTCTTCAAACGTAATTCGTTCATTTACATATTCAAGACTTTACAAGTAAGCTTTTTATGTCCATTGATAACCTGCCCACAATAATGGATTATCCTTGTTGTAAATAGGCCTCATGGAGCCTGCTTGATTATGCAGATTACTTTTCTAGCATTTGTAGCAGTTACAATGTTCCTGAGAACTCGAATGCACCAGAGAAACGAAGAAGATGCAAACTTATATCTTGGAGCCCTTTTTTTCACCCTGCTTGTAAACATGTTCAATGGCGCTTCTGAGCTCCAATTCACACTTGCCAGACTACCAGTATTTTTTAAGCAACGAGACCTTCTGCTATATCCTGCATGGTCTTTCTCTCTCCCCACCTTATTGTTGAGTATTCCAATCTCACTTCTCGAATCAACCGTTTGGGTGGTCATAACTTACTACGGAATAGGATTTGCTCCTGAACCTGGGAGGTAGGCCTGAAGATTTTCACCCGTTCTCTTTTTCATTTTGTTTACTAATTATATATTTGAAAAAAAAATTCCTAGATGAGTACCAGAATTTGCCGTGAGAACTGTCCAATGGTCTTTACAAGAATTTTTTGGGATTTGTTGTAGTGAAAATGGATTGATTGGATCTTTTATTTTATTTTCTTACTACATGGTTGTATCCACTAAATTCAAGAATTTGTCCAAAATATATTTCAGACACTTCTATTTCCTTGTCTGTGATTCATATGACTCTTTTGACCCTTTTTATAAACTTGGACCAAATGAATTTCAGCCAATGTCCCACCAAGAATTATGTTTTTATTGAGGATTTTACTATTTATGTTTCGCTTTCTCTCTCACTTGAACAGAACCATTGCCAATGCAGGTTTTTCCGGCAATTACTTCTACTATTTTGCGTGCATCAGATGTCATCGTCTATGTTCAGAATGCTAGCAGGAATCTGCAGGACACATGCAATGGCTAATACTGCAGGAGCACTCAGTTTGCTCATAATTTTCATGCTTGGAGGATTCATTATTCCTAAAGGTCTATCAACCTTCTTATTCATTCTTCAAAGTGTCAATGTAAAAGGATATTTCTTTGACCTCATCTACTTCAAATTTTTTGACTTCTTTGCAGATAGTCTTCCCAATTGGTGGAAGTGGGGTTACTGGTGCTCCCCATTAGTGTACGCCCAAAATGCCATTGTTTTGAATGAGATGCTTTCTCCCAGATGGAATAAAGTAAGGCTTTATCTATTAGAACTTCAACCAACAGCATGTATAGTTAAGACTGTAACAATTCAGTTGCAAGATTAGCAAAATACAATCTTAGTTTTCTTTGAGCACTCAGATGAATAAAGGTACTGAAAGAACAGAATCAAGATTAAGTACTTGCCTCCTTTCTCACATTGTTTTCTTTATTTGAATCTATTTTGTATTACAGAGCACAGATGCTTCACCAAACTTGGCACTTGGTGTTCTTGAGAGGCGTAGCATCATCCCTAGAGGATACTGGTATTGGATAGGAATTGCCGCTTCATTGGGCTTTTCAGTCCTCTTCAACTTCTTATTCACAATGTTTCTTGCATATCTGAAACGTGAGTTCACTATAATTTTCAGACATTTATTTCATACTTCCTTCATTTAATGGAGAACTGTAACTTTTTGCATTCTGACAATGGTCTTTCATTTCGAGAAGCACCTGGAGAGCATCAGGCTGTACTCTCAGAAGAAAAGTTGGCTAAACAAGGGACAGGGTCCGATGATATCACAGAGGATCAAGAACCCCAATTTCTTCCATCAAGATCCAAAAGAAGATCCTTTCAACGGCTTCCCTCAAAAGATGGAAATAATACGGGTAAGAATACTTTTTCTCACTTTTAGAATGTATGTATTCTTCCATTATAAAATTCAAGAGCAGACAATTTTTCACTTGGCAATTCACTTGGCAAGTCTCTAAATTATAGGGAATCATTATAAGAGACACACAGTGATCAAGATGCAAAATTTCTTTAGGCCTATGATAGCTAAATTATTATTCAATAGTTATCAAAATCTTCCGTATGATACTCCACTCAGTGCTGTTTGGTTATGCAGTAGAAATGCAGATCCATCGCATGAATAGCAAAACAATAAAATCAGAGATAAATTCTGTAGATTTGGAAGCAGTAGCTGGTGTTTCTCCAAAGCAAGGAATGATTCTTCCATTCACACCATTGGTATTGTCTTTCATTGGCGTGGATTACTCCGTTGACATGCCTCCGGTATGACTCATTTTGAACTCTTAAGCCCATTCGATAGGGTGACAGTTGATTGCATGTGTTAGCTCTATTGTATGTCTTTTGACATTTAAATGTCTACAGTATCCCTAAGCTACTGGGTAAGCTAGTTCTAAATGACTTATAATCCAAAGAATGTATTAGACCAGCTAAAAAGAGACTAGTTGAACTACACTAATAATATCAGAGATAAAGAAAGAAGATTACATAAAAGAGGCTAATCAAACTGCTAACATGCATCATGAATAATCAGCTAAGTAAGTTCCTTGATCTCTTAGTCTGACTGAAAGTTATAGCATTGATGTTTCTTCAGGAAATGAAAAACCAGGGAGTAACAGAGGACAGACTCCGACTACTTCATGATGTGACCGGGGTATTTAGGCCAGGAGTTCTCACTGCTTTAATGGGGGTCAGTGGGGCTGGAAAGACAACACTTATGGATGTATTGGCTGGAAGGAAAACCGGTGGATATATTGAGGGAGATATTAGAATATCTGGATTTCCCAAAAAGCAAGAAACATTTGCTCGAATCTCTGGTTATTGTGAGCAGAATGATATACATTCTCCACAAGTAACAGTAAGAGAGTCATTAATATATTCTGCATTTCTTCGCCTTCCAAAGGAGATTGATGACAACACCAAAATTGTAGGTCATGGACTCTATTTCTCACTCATTCATCAACTCTAACTTGATTTGTTTTGTAAAAATTCCTTATCTCTTGCAGACCCCACTAATTCAAATTATTGTAGGCTTTTGTTGATGAGGTTATGGAACTGGTAGAGTTGGATAATTTAAGGAATGGACTGGTAGGTCTGCCTGGTGTGACTGGGCTGTCAACAGAACAAAGAAAACGATTAACAATCGCTGTGGAGCTCGTTGCAAATCCATCAATTATTTTTATGGATGAGCCAACTTCAGGACTAGATGCCAGGGCAGCAGCTATAGTAATGAGGACTATACGTAATACAGTTGATACAGGAAGAACTGTTGTCTGTACTATTCACCAACCTAGCATTGACATTTTTGAAGCTTTTGACGAGGTGAACAATTCTTAAAATAGCTACATTTTAGTCTTCTGTTTGTTTAAAAGATTGACATTAATATCTGGTCCACTCCGGGTGCAGCTGCTCCTAATGAAAAGAGGTGGCCAAGTCATTTATGCAGGACCCTTAGGTCAAAACTCTGCTAAGGTGATTGAGTATTTTGAGGTAAGTTCAGTAGAGCATTAGAGGAAGATTAATTGGAAATAACTATTCACATGGGTAGGAAGGGACTAGAAGTGAATTTTCTATGCATTCTTTAAATATTAAAGAAATATTTTGTTTATCACGATATTCTATTCTTATAGAAAATTGTTCACTATTAGATTAAAACAGAAAATTATCAGATCATCTGAAGTTCTATATCAACGGTGATTTAAAAGGGATGGACTTAACATATTTTAAACGTTGATTTTTAAAGTGGTTCATTTGAATTCACACTTGCGTTTTCTATAAATGAACCACCTAAACAAATCAATACTTAGAATGTTTAAATCTAACAATCTCGAAATCTTAATCTTATCGATGTGCTATGTCACAGGCTATTCCTGGAATAACAAAAATAAAGGATAAATATAATCCTGCTACATGGATGCTAGAAGTGAGTTCTACTGCTGTTGAACTTCGTGAGGGAGTAGACTTTGCTGAACTCTACAAGAACTCAACTCTGTGCAAGTGAGTACAACAGTTGAAACATGAAATCTCTTTACATCTCTATTTAAGCTGTTTCTTTGCTTTTTTTCAAATCACCCATATTGACCATGCAAAACTTCGCGACGCAGGAGGACTCATTTATTAGCAAAAGAGCTTAGTACTCCAACTTCTGGTGCAAGTGATCTTTATTTCCCTGACCGATATTCACAATCATTCTTTGCACAGTTCAAGTCTTGCCTGTGGAAGCAAAGGTGTTCGTACTGGAGAAATCCAGAATACAATTGTGTCAGAATTATATCAACTATTATTATTGGTAGTATATTCGGATCTATATTTTGGAAAGCTGGTGCAAAACGGTATGTTTTATTTTTAGTCTTAAGGTCAGTTTCGTTGCAGGTTCTAATTTCATGCTGTAGTCTTTCTTGATAACTAGGTTTTGTGGTTCTTTCAAAACCCTCTTTTGATTCCTAATTCTGGTCAAATGTATTTGCCTAATAGACAACATAGTCAAGACAAATCAGTTACAGTTTTAAATGCATTCCACCTGCCTCTAGTATTGAAGATATTAAAAACCATTGTGTTTGAATGGCAGAGATACCAATGTAAATCTCCTTAGCATCATTGGGGGCATGTATTCAGCAGTTCTGTTCGTAGGAGCACTCAATAGTGCAACAGCGCAGCCTGTGGTTGCAATTGAGAGAACAGTTTTCTACAGAGAAAGGGGAGCAGGAATGTACTCTGCTATGCCATATGCTTTGGCACAGGCATGCAGTTTTTTTTTTACATTCTTCCTTTGCTTATGTTCCTCTTCAAAGTATTAGGGACACATTCTGCCTCTTTCCAAATCTTTCACATTTGAGCAACATATGCCATTATTAATACTACTTATATGATTGAACAGGTGGCCATTGAGATACCATATGTGCTTGTCCAAACAATTGCTTATGTCATTCTTGTTTACAGCATGATTGGCTTTGAATGGGTGGCTCGCAAATTCTTCTTGTTCTTACTCATAAGTTTCCTTTCATTTCTCTATTTTACCTATTATGGCATGATGGCAGTCTCTGTTACACCTAACCAGCAAATGGCTGCAGTTGTCGGTGCAGCCTTCTATTCTCTATTCAATCTCTTTTCAGGCTTCTTCATTCCTAGAAAGGTAACCAACGTTGTCTTCATATTTTGTTGGCAAAGAAAAATCTTCCAAGGATTTTGTTGTCTTAGAGGCAATTGTATGTGTGCTATTTAGTTTGTTTTAAATTTCAGAATATTATGATAATTTTTCATAAGTTTAAACAGTATATTTTAAGTTTTGATTTATTAAGGTGGTTCATTTATTTGAGAAGGCAATGTAATTTCAGAAGCTATTTTGATTTATTTAAGTGACTCATCTGAAATCACACAATCACGCTAATAGGTGGGTTCTACTGAAAAACATAATATAATTTTAGATGAGTCACTAAACAAGTCAAAGCTTAGAATATGCTATTTAAACCAAAATGATAACTTCTATTAAATCAAAAGAAAATGTACAACTAATGTTAGTGAATTCGCATTTACAACATTACCATGTAGCAATAACAAGAGATTAATTTTCTCTATACTGATGCAGAGTATCCCAAAATATTGGATTTGGTACTACTGGATCTGTCCAGTGGCATGGTCAGTTTATGGACTCATTATTTCTCAGTATGGAGACGTCACTGATCTCATAGAAGTAGATGGGAAGAAGCCAGGACAACCACTAAACCAGTATGTGGAAGAAACTTTCGGATTTAACAAGGATTTCATGGGTCCTGTTGTTGCAGTTCTTGTGCTCTTTACTGCGTTCTTTGCATTTATGTTTGGCTTTTGTATCAAAGTGTTAAATTTCCAGAATAGATAAGGAGCTGGAAGAAATTTGAATTTTATGTTTGGCTTTTGTATCCAAATGTTAAAGATCCCGAATAGATAAGGAGTTGGAAGAAATTTGAATTTTGATATGCATTCAGATGCCACTATCCTTAGCAGCAAATGTGCCCTTGGAATAGCTTTTGCAAGCATCTTGATCCAAGTTGCAAAATTCAAGTGTCCCAACCACATCCTCTAACCTCAGCAAAAAGATCCAAAAAAGAAATACTATGATCTATAGCCTGATCCAGCATAAATAAAGACTATATTAATATCTGAAGTTACGGTATGATTCAAGTCATATGCAAACTTTTACCATTATGGTTATTGATCTGTTCATTCACCATTGTGGCAAAGTGGAAGCTCTTGCAGCTTTCATCAATTATTTGTTTGAATATGGTAGTTTCAATAATAATGTAATTAATTTACTTATCATCTTTATATCACAGTTTAGAAGAACTGTGATGTTGTCACCAAGTTTACAGAACATAATAACCACTAAATTTTATTCTTGTGTTTTAGTTAACAGTTTTTATTTTCTGATTTCTAAAGACTTGTTTCCTTTTTTATGATGGTTGATGTTAATTGCTGTTATAGTACTGTTTTTTTGCTATGATTTTTAATAGTTCTGCTATATAAAAGGTCAGTGCCCTTGTTCTCACTGCTTTATTAATCAAAAACATATTAAAAAAATGAATTAATAGTAAGGAATCGTTAAAAATTCTAGTATTCCTTAATTTAAGAAAATCATAACAAACAGATGTTAAAATAGAATTTATCTTTTTGAGTGGTAAATAAACAATCATAACATGCTTTCATTTTCTTCTTATGAAAATAATTCTTCATAGTATTTCAGTCACATTCATGATTGTAAAGAATATCATAATCATAAGTATTACTCTCAATACAAATGTTTGCAACATCATAAACAATTGGAAATTATTTAATCAAAAATTTTCCCATTCTCATAGCTACTACATAATGATATAGTTTATGTTCGTTTCATAATTTAAAATTGTATTATTCTTTAGATATGATTCGTTTGTAATAACCATTCTTTAGTTAGTAATATTTTTATTTTCACAATTAGTTATAATTTAGTTGACCAAAGATCTTCCATCTAATTTAGAATTGTCAACTTTATAACTTCTTCAATTGTAATTGTGGCAATGATTTTACGCCACCCCTAATATGCTTACATTAAAAAGTGGTAAATTCCCAATGTTAAGGTTATTCATAGACCGACACCTTAATCTTTTGAAGATTCATTTGTGATGACCATGCTTATGTATCCATTTTTCAAAGTTAGAGGCCCCATAGTTCCTCTTATAGTTTCAATTTTAAACCATAATTATTCACGGAACTTGTGATTTTAAATTAATTATCAAACTATAATGGAATAACAACAAACACATTCTTATCAAGTGTTGGTTCCCTATCAATTGTTAATGTATGAACAAATCCAAAACCACCTAGGGATCATATCATTCTAGCATCCCATGTTCACACAGTGATTAGTTAATATACACATCACAAGTACATACAATGATTAGCTTAGACATACATCAAATATACACAATGTGACTAGTTTATACACACACCACAAGTAAACACAATGACTAGCTTATAAATATGTCGTATGCATGTGTGACTAATTCATATGTACATCTCATTTACACAATATGATGACTTGTGCATGCATCACATATACATAGTGTGATTAGCTCAATCACCCAATATATACATAATGCAAATGATTTAACAACCTCAGAAGTATGTATAGAAATCATGTAGCAAAAGGAAGTGTTTGCAACCTTATTGTAAGCATCTTCCCCTCCTTTCAATTCACTAACACATAAGTCCACAAGTACATCCCATTTTTTAAAAAAAGAATATCATTACATCCCATGTTGCACCATTTTCCAGCACCACCTATGACAAAAAATAGCTAAGCCATATTATATCATGGATAGCTCTTGGCATCCATTGCCTCTATGTTGCAAGCAATAATTGGTTAGACCCTAAGATACAATGATTACCTCTTAGCATATGTACCACTTGCACAACACTAGTGATAGTTGTCTAAACCATCTCTACATCATATCATGGGTAGCTCTAAGCATCATTTACCTCCATGCTATAGTGAAAGTTGGTTAATCCTTAAGATATAATGGATAACACTTAGCATTTGTCACCTACACTATACCAATGATAGTTGACTATTTGCACCTATATCAAACTTAATTCAAACATGTGGGGTCATCTTACATCCAAGTACACATAATCCACACATCACAAGGATTCACAAATATTGGTTGAGTTAACCTAGTTATATGTCACATAAAGTGATCCATAAACCTACAGACAAAGTCATATATGAATTGAGACCAAATTATCAATGTACAATCAACACATTGCATCCATAGTGGCTCTAAAATCTCATCCAAGATTGAAGTAGATTTTGGAAATCCAAATACTACAACCTTTAGAGTAAATAAGATTGACAATGATGAGTTGCTTTTCAATGGCTCAAAGTTATATAATGGGGGCATATTAAGTGAAAGATGAGATCATGGTCATTTGATGTAGAATTCAACCTCACATGACAAAGAATAATAAAGAGGGAGATAATCTATTTCCAGAACAACCTCAATCTTTGGAGCTATTCTTGGGGTCCTCCCTTACAAACCTAGCTCACAAGGGTATCCTTCACTTAAGGACTACCTAGGTATCTACTTCCAGATGGGATTGAAGTTCCATGTACTTCTCTTAAGATTTCAAATATCAAGATGAGAACTTGCATTTTCCTAGGTTAACATAATCCATACAAATGCTACAAAGGAAGATTTTGCCACACCTATCAATGAGGTGTAACCCTCAAGGATACTCAACCTTGATAGATAGTTTCCATAATGAACAAAGGTCACTCAAATAAAATAAAACACCAATATAAATAATTTTACTCTAATAAATCAACTCAATATGTTGATATGACACATTACCATGAATAAGATTCTTGTACTACCTCTACATACAATGGTCCCAGCTATCGACCATCTCTAGTTAACTAGACACTAAAATATCACCCATCTTAAAAACACACCTTAACAATAGTGTCCTCTAAAGATAAATTGTCATAATCATATCCATAGGCATAAATAATGCATAACATCATGATCAATATAAGAAAATTTCATCACATCATACCATAGGATGACAATTACCAAGATATCTCTATAATGCCACATAAAAATCATTTGAACTTCAAAAGACATATAACAACAATAACAAACTTGCTTAAAGTATGGGCAATACGTAAGTCAGACATTATAATATTATATGAATATATACACACTTTAATAATATTAATAATAATAATAATACCCTTATAATTTTGGTTTTATTTATCCTATAGCACAACCCTATGTTCTTGTAGTAGTCTACTTTACAAACTAGGTACTATTTACACACTAAAATCAAGCCTTAATGGTTAATAATAAGTGATTTCATAGAATAACAATACGTTTGTGAGTCAGCTCTTATATTGTGTTCATGAAGGCCTTACCACAATCCATTAGTTTTCACCTTACATAATTGTATTTAACCTTGGCATCATTTTTTAGCACAATCTAAGGGACAATTAGGATTGTTATAAAAATTAAATGGAAAAGTTGTCTCCCCTTCACTTGGGTCATTTTAATTCTAGGCCATAAGTTAGGAAAGGGACAATTAGGATTGTTATAAAAAATTAAATGGGAATGTTGTCTCCTTCACTAGAGTCATTTTAATTCTAGGCCATAAGTTAGGAAATTATGCTAGTGTTCACATGGGTTAGAATAATTATGTGTTTTATGTTAAAATAAAAGTGTGTTGAGTAACAACTAATGAAGCTATTATGGGTGTTAGGAATATTAAGCTTGTTAAATATTATGTGTAGGATAATATATCAAGATTGTATGAATATTAGTTTGTATTAATTGTTTTAACAACTCATAAACTTAGGAGTGGTTATAGGGGGTAGAACAACCCTCCTATAATATAGGATATGAAAGTCATATATATATATATATATATATATATATATATATATATATATATATATATATATATATATATATATATATATATATATATATATATATATATATATATATATATATATATATATATATAAAATTTGTATTGAACGAAGATGAGAGAAGTGTAGTGTTGTAAATTGTAACACCCTTGCTAGGGTGGTACAATTCCACACTTAGCTTAGCACCCGTCTTAGTGTGTTTGCATCTTGCATTGTAATTTCCCTTTAAGCATTTAATTAATTAATTTAATTAAATCTAAAGTCATATTTCATCACTCGCCACATCATAAAATTGGGCCCTTTACCCTAAGTGTGCCCCTTTTCATCTTATTCCTCCAATGAATCATTTAATCATAAACCCTAATTATGTCTTATTTCAACCTTTAAGTGCATATCAAAACACCTTGAAATCAATTGTAACTTTGGGATTCGCTCTAATATCATCATATCTAACGGCCCTGAAAATTTGGTGAAAAGTTGGTTGGACCGTGGCGGGAATGCACATGGTCCTCGGTTATTTTCCCGAAATTTCGAGAGCACAATTCTATGATATTATAATGCTTAACCACAAAAGATTGGCAGGAAATTCAATTCCTAGGTCGGCCTAAAGGCGGAATTAAGTCAAAATTAAGATCTAGGGTTTCATGCATAAGAGCTCTCTTTCTTCATTTGAAGGGATATCTCATAAGATAGAGGAAAAGGTTGTTGGAGTGAGCATAAGGAGCCTTCTATGTAGTGAAAGAGAAGCCTATGTTGAGTCTTCAACAACATTCAACAACATTCATCAAGCATTTGTCAAGCGTTCATCATCAATTAGGAGCCTTGAAGACATTGAAGAGTAATAGGAGATCTAGTGGCGATATCTTTCCCTTGGGGATTGGTATGATTTCATGTTATTTCCATGTCTTTGTATGAGCTTCTTTACATCAGCTTGCATACTTACATTCATGCTTTAGATCACTTTGCATCGTTGATTTAGAGCATTTACTTTGTCAATTACAAGCATTTAGGGTTGCTCTAGATTGTTTGCATTCACTTTAGGATCTTGCATACACAGAAGGTTCTAGCACACACATTTTCAGTACATTATCGGCTATTTGTGGAGGTGGAAATCACCAAAATAGGGTTTTGACTAAGGCAAAACCCCATATAGCCACCCAAACCTTCCCTTTTCAGTTGCAAGTGCAAAAACAGGTACCCGGAGGCACTTTCAGCTCAGCAAAAGGCACAGGAACCACCCAGAATCATCAGATCTGCCCTAATCTGCCTGGGATAGGGGTGTGGCACCTTGGTCCTACCTAGGATAGTGGCATGGTGCCATGTTCCCTCTACTTTTCAATGATTTTTAGCATGTTGCAGCTTCAGGTCATCAGATTTGCAGTCTTTCAGTTGCAGCCTCCTGTCTGCAAAAACAGGATAGTGGCATGGCACCCTAGTCCAGGTCAGTTTATTTCAATTTGTAGCATCAGGTACATGTCTATAATTCTCCCACTTTCATGCTTTCAGTATCTCAGTTTCAAATCTGCAAGTTTGTTCAAAAATCTAAGTTCATTTATGCTTCATTCTTCATCTCCTAGTCTAGTTGATCAATTCAACCCTATTTTTTCTCATCATTTGCAACAAGAGGAATAGAAAACCTAAGAGATAATCCTTGTCTCTCTTTCCAACAAGAAGTAGCCAAAGTGACCTATCTCCCTAGGCTTTTTTGTATTCTCGATGTGTTGGCTAAAGTGGGATTAGGTCCTAGTCACCCGGTCTCGCTTTTCCCGCTACCACAGAAGCATAATATAATATTTGTGCAACTTTTTTTATTTAGCTTATGTTATTTTTCCCACTTTTCTCTCATGGTATTGGAGTTGGGCATTCCATTTTTTAATTCACTATCTATTTAATAAAATCATGATCTCTCTCGATACTAGACAAAAAATAAAAATTTAAAATATTTTGGAAAGGTTAGGAAGAGTAGAATAAAACTCAAAAATCGTTTCAAAAAATTATTAGTATTTCAAGAGCAGTTTGAAGTGGAAGTTGGACGTGATATTGATGTTTTGTGAAAGTGTATGCAATATCCTTTGAGTCAATTCAAATGCTAGTATTTGCAGTGGGTGTGAATGATGGTCCTCTGGAACACCACTATTTATGTCTTCACTCTACATTATTAGGATCCATTATTCCTTTCAAGGAAAATATCAATTGTTAGAAGACAAACACTGGAGCTATTATTGTATGCATTATATTTCATGTCATGAATCGTTTGGCTTGTGATTTTCCAAGAATTGTTAGCAACAATGAACATAACTATAATCTCCATCTGAAGAAATATTTTAGCAATAAAAATATTGATTATAATTACATTTTAAGTGTAATAGGATTGAACTCTATGTAAACCATAAAAAAGAATTCAAGATGAAAGCATTATGAAAAGGTTTTGGGTTATAGTGATTGGAATTGGACTTGTACTACAAGTAATGACATTAATGAGGAGGAGGGAGGATCTTTTGAGTTGATTGTTGATCTCTTCTCATATTGTGAGGTATGCATGTTATAGCCCCACCCATACATACATACATGTGTAGGTGTATGTGTATGTGTATGTGTGTGTGTGTGTGTGTATATATGTGTGTGTGTGTGTGTGTGTGTGTGTGTGTGTGCGTGTGCGTGTGCGTGTGCATGTGTGTGTGCGTGTGCATGTGGATGTGCATGTGCATGTGTATGTGTATATGTATATGTATATGTATGTATGTATATGTATGTATGTATATGTATGTATATATATACGTGTGTGTATATATATGTGTGTGTGTGTGTGTGTGTGTATATATATATATATATATATATATATATAGATATATATATATATATATATATAGATATATATATATATATATATATATATATGTATGTATGTATGTATGTATGTATGTATGTATATATATGTGTGTATATGTGTGTGTGTGTGTGTGTGTGTGTGTGTGTGTGTCTATGCACAAATATATATTAGGTTGTTGAATAAATCATTTATAAAAGGTAAGGTCAAACGAAATCATTGAAATAAAGTCATTAAAAAAATATGTCTATGTACAATTTTCATCAAGAGAATTTTTTTTTATCGATAAATATTTTTACTTTATATTAATGCGGAAATTTAAATATACAAAATTGCAGTCTTCCAAGATGCATATATGCAGTAAACATCAACCCCATACCACCCACAGTCATATCTTATGAACTACCCAACCCTACAGCTTATGACATCCAAGAGAAAATTACCAAATCCTTGCTAGTCCTACAAACCCAAATGTTCCAGAAATAATTTAAGTTTTAGAACAATAACTAACAGTTGAAAACATGTAAGAACATATGAAAAACACTGGCCAACAGGCCACTCACTCACTATCACCCTGGCTCGCCTTCTCCCCTCCCTCCTTAGTGGGCGACGCTTTCCCCTTTGTCGCTTCACCTTTCATCCTTGGGATGCAGTCCAAAACATCTGAAGTCAGGGTCGCCTTCCAAACTCACCAATAGCTAAATGGCTCATCCTTCTTCAAACCTATCTCTCAGATCCCTGCCAACTTCCATCCTTGCCACCACATGCAGAGCATTTAGGACTTCATTCGCTCTAGTTAGTTTCACATAGAGCTTCATCGCTTCCCATCCCACTCGGGCACGTTCTCGGCATTAGTCTTTGATTACATCCTCTGGTCCACGAACAAAGGGTATCAACTCCTCCTGGTCATCCCCCTCCTTAATATGGATGCCAACTCGAGGTACCACCCATTCCAGGATTGAATCAAGGTTTATCAAAAACTCCCCATCGATCAGTTTGGTCAGTGTGAGTTTTATCTTCTCCACCTCCGGCTCAAATTCACAAGCCCATGCCATAAGTAAGGAGTACACCTCCATGTTTGTCTGATATCGATGGTGGACGTAAACCACCTCCTCAACAAGCATGAGACGAGCCGTTGCCCACAACTTATCCGCTTTAAACCAGAAAAGTCCCCGCATTCTCTTCTTCGATACCTTGCCCAGAAAAGGCACCAGCTTCTTGTTCGTTTGCAAAGTGAAATTAGCTTCCATAGTCACCTGCAGATTTAAAACATCAATTCCTGCAATGGGTAAGTGCACAAAGTTGTGTGCACTTAGTGTGGAAGTTTTACACTTAGACAAAAATGGCAAATCTCACGGAGCACATGAGAAACAAAACAGGATCATGTTTCACATCGGGATCCCGAGCCAAAATTTGAAATGGGATCCCATTTAGCTTCGGGATCCCGAGCCTAGATCTAAGAAACGAGATCCCGTTTCCTTTTCTAAAACGGGATCCCATTTTAAAAACAAAACGGGATCCCGTTTTATGTTTCCTTTTTTTAATTTTTATTTTATAAAAAATACAAGCTATATATACATGAAATATAAAATTTATATATAAGTCACATTTCTCTTTGTCTTTTTTTTCCTTTCTATCTCACTTTGTCCCCTCTCTCCCAAAATCTAAAACTATGTCTCTACCTCTCTCTCATGTCCTAACTCTTTACTCTTTATCTTCGCTCTCTCTATACAACTCCCCTTACCCCCTACCTACCTATATTTCTCTATATATACATCTCTACCTCTCTCTTAACGTACCATCTCTCTCTCCCAGCCAACTTATCTTTCTCTACATATGTCATAATAGGTCCTACTAAGGGGTCTTATGTCATAATAGGTCCTAGTAAGAGGTATAATGTCTTAATAGGTCCTCTTAAGGGGTCTTATGATATAATAGGACCTATTATGACATAATATGTTGTATTATGTCATAATAGGTCCTAGTAAGAGGTATAATGTCTTAATAGGTCCTCTTAAGGGGTCTTATGATATAATAGGACCTATTATGACATAATATGTTGTATTATGTCATAATAGGACCTATTATGTCACAATGGGACCTATTGTGACATAATAGGTCGCATTATGACATTACAGGTCCTATTATATCACAATAGGTCCCATTAAGACATAATACCCCTTAACAAGTCCTAATAAGGGGTATAAAGTCATAATAGGTCCTCTTAAGGGGTTTTATGACATAATATGACCTATGGTGTCATAATAGGACCTATTACATCATCATAGATCTTATTATGTCATTATTAGTCCTATTATGACATAATACCCTTTAACATGTCCTACTAAGGGGTATAATGTCATAATAGGTCCTCTTAAGGGTTCTTATGACATTATAGGACCTATTATGTGATAATCGATCCTATTATGTCATAATAGATCCTACTAAGGGGTCTTATGTCATAATAGGTCTTCTTAAGGGGTTTTATGACATAATATGACCTATTATGACATAATAGGTCGTATTATGACATAATAGGACCTATTATGACATAATAGGACCTATTATGACATAATAGGACCTATTATGACATAATAGGACCTATTATGACATAATAGGACCTATTATATCACAATAGGACCTATTATGTCACAATGTGACTTATTATGACATATAGGTCGTATTATGACATTATAGGTCCTATTATGTCATAATAGGTCCTATTATGACATAATACCCCTTAACTCTCTTTAAGAGTACCATCTCTCTCTCCCAACCAACTTATCTTTCTCTACATATGTCATAATAGGTCCTACTAAGGGGTCTTATGTCACAATAGGTCCTAGTAAGAGGTATAATGTCATAATAGGACCTCTTAAGGGGTCTTATGACATAATAGGTCGTGTTATGTCATAATAGGACCTATTATGTCACAATGGGATCTATTAGGACATAATAGGTCATATTATGACATTATAGGTCCTATTATGACATAATGCCCCTTAAAAAATCCTAGTAAGGGGTATAAAGTCATAATAGGTCCTCTTAAGGGGTTTTATGACATAATATAACCTTTGATGTCATAATAGGATTTATGATGACATAATAGGACCTATTACATCATCATAGATCCTATTATGTCATTATTAGTCCTATTATGACATAATACCCTTTAACAGGACCTACTAAGGGGTATAATGGTATAATAGGTCCTCTTAAGGGGTCTTATGTCATAATAGGACTTACTATGACATGACAGATCCTCTTAAGGGGTCTTATGACATTATAGGACCTATTATGTCATAATAGGTCCTATTATGTTATAATCAATCCTATTATGTCATAATAGGTTCTAGTAAGAGGTATAATGTCATAATAGGTCCTCTTAAGGGGTCTCATGACATAATAGGTCCTATTATGTGATAATCGATCTTATTATGTCATAATAGGTCCTACTAAAGGGTCTTATGTCATAATAGGTCCTAGTAAGAGGTATAATGCCATAATAGGTCCTCTTAAGGGGTCTTATGACATAATAGGACCTATTATGACATAATAGGTCCTATTATGTCACAATAGGACCTATTATGACATAATAGGTCCTATTATGTCACAATAGGACCTATTATGACATAATAGGTCCTATTATGTCACAATAGGACCTATTATGACATAATAGGTCCTATTATGTCACAATAGGACCTATTATGACATAACAGGGCCTATTATGTCACAATAGGACCTATTATGATATAATAGATCATATTATGACATTATAGGTCCTATTGTGTCACAATAGGTCCTGTTATGACATAATACCCCTCAATTCTCTCTAAACGTACCATCTCTCTCTTCCAACCAACTTATCTTTCTCTACATATGTCATAATAGGTCCTACTAAGGGGTCTTATGTCATAATAGGTCCTTTTAAGGGGTCTTATGACATAATAGGTCGTATTATGACATAATAGGTTGTATTATGTCATAATAGGACCTATTATGTCACAATGAGACCTATCATAACATAATAGGTCATATTATGACATTATAGGTCCTATTATGTCACAATAGGTACTATTATGACATAATACCCCTTAACAAGTCCTAGTAAGGGGTCTAAAGTCATAATAGGTCCTCTTAAGGGGTTTTGTGACATAACATGACCTATGATGTTATAATAGGACCTACAATGACATAATAGGACCTATTACATCATCATAGATCCTATTATGTCATAATTGGCTCTTTTATGACATAATACCCTTTAACAGGTCCTACTAAGAGGCATAATGTTATAATAGGTCCTCTTAAGGGGTCTTATGATATAATAGGACTAATTATGACATGACAGGTTCTCTTAAGGGGTCTTATGACACTATAGAACCTATATGACACAATAGGTCCTATTATGTGATAATCGGTCATATTGTGTCATAATAGGTCCTACTAAGGGGTCTTATGTCATAATAGGTCCCACTAAGAGGTATAATATCATAATAGATCCTCTTAAGGGGTCTTATGACATAAAAGGACCTATTATGTCACAATGAAACCTATTATGACATAATAGGTTGTATTATGACATTATAGGTCCTATTATGTCACAATAGGTCATGTTATGACATAATACCCCTTAACAAGTCTTACTAAGCGGTATATAGTCATAATAGGTCCTCTTAAGGGCTTTCATGACATAATATGACCTATGATGTCACAATAGGACCTATGATGACATAATATGACCTATTATGTCATCATAGGTCCTATTATGTCATAATTCCTATTATGACATAATACCCTTCAATAGGTCCTACTAAGGGGTATAATGTCATAATACACTCTCTTAAGGGGTCTTATGACATAATAGGACATATTATGACATGAAATGTCCTCTTAAGGTGTCTTATAACATCATAGAGCCTATTATGTGATAATAGGTCCTATTATGTGATAATCGATCCTATTATGTCATAATAGGTCCTACTAAGGGGTCTTAAGTCATAATAGGTCCTAGTAAGAGGTATAATGTCATAATAGGTCATTTTGAAGGGTCTTATGACATAATAAGACCTAATATGACTTAATAGGTCATATTATGTCATTAGAGGACCTATTATGACACAATAGGACCTATTATGACACCTTAGGACCTATTATGTCACAATGGGACCTATTATGACATAATAGGTTGTATTATGACACTATAGGTCCTATTACATTACAATTTATAAGATCTTCTAAAATCTAGAATCTGTATTATAACTCCTAGAGATCTGAAACCACTCTTAAACATCCTTCCAATTTATACATGAAATATAACTTAACTTAAAGTATAAGAAAGGAAAAAGACAAAGGGAAATGTGACTTAAACTTAAATGTTATATTCATGTATATATAGTTTGTTTAAAAAAATAAAAAATAAAAAGTATATATAGTTTATTTAAAAAAATAAAAATAAAAAAAGGGAAACAAGATCCCGTTTTGTTTTTGAAACGGGATCCCGTTTGCTAAATGTATTTTTAAAAATGAAACGGGATCCTGTTTCGTAAACGGGATCTCGTTTCTAAAAATTTCAAACTTTGGTTCAGTTGTAGCTTCGGTTTTGGCTTGGGAAATGGCTTGGAGAGCCAACCCTTTTGCTTGGAACTAGTTTGACTGCAACTTGAAGGCTAAATCAATCTTCATATAAAATAATGACTTCAAAAATATATTTGAACACCAAATTTTCAGAATTTTTTTAAACAATGAAAACCCATTATAGTAGAGACTGTCTAGATTTGAAATATATAATTTAAAAAAAAATAGATCAATATTTTTATTTTTAAAATAATTACTAATGAAAGAGGTCCATAAACTTGAAATAACATGGTTTTTTAGTTTTTTAATAACTTTTTGGTCTCTAAGGTTTTTGAAAAAAAAATTATATGGCATCAAACTAAAGATAATTCTATACAGTTAAAAAAAATGTTAAGTTTAGGTCAAATTATGCTTGTCGTACACAAGAATTTTTCAAAACAATGATTGAGCCCAATAAAAAATTAACAAAAAAAAATATGTGCAGAAAAAAATTACAAAAAAATATTCTCATCAAAGGTGAGTGAGTTATAGATATTTTCCCAAAAGGATTTATAAATATAATTTCATTTAGGTCAAATTATGCCTGTCGTACACGGGCATGGTATGGTCCTGAAAATTGACTTTTAAACTATAGGTTTTAGTAATGCCTATTCAAACTTCATTTTTAAGATCTGGGTATTAAAATAAATTACATATTTGGAAAGTAGACTTCTAGCACTACATTTTCTATTATTGAATTTTTTCAAGATTCATTCTTTAAGTGCTTCAAATCTTTAGGTCAAACAAGATGAAATTGAAACAAATGGGAAAAAACTTCCACTTTTTGGCCAAAAAGTGGACACAACTTCTTGCAGGTACCCCAATGAAATGTCATACAATGCTAAAAAGATGCAATCAATTCTACTACAAACCCTAGCACGCAGCTCAATGGGTAATAAAATCTTTCACCATCATATAGGGCAGATAATGAGTGCCAAAGATATGGCATTAATGCCATGAGATCATACACAGGATTTACTGCCATCCTCCACCCGCTCCAATCGTGCGACCTGCCACAGATAACTACCATCTTCAAAGAGCAGGCGCCAACTTGTCTTATGTACTTGCCAAATTTTTCTCTCACTTTCATATTGAAGACTGCACATTTCTAAAAGGCTACAATTAATACCATTTCCACATGCGACCATCTCCTTGCCACCACTTGGCCGCACAACTATCCAATTCGCTTCCAATGTTAGATAGCAAATCTACCACTGCATTTTCTCCTCTCCTTATATGAGAGACACGAAACTCCACAAATACTTTGAGCTTCTCTCAGATCATAGCCACCCATCGGTTTATTTTCCAGCATGGTGTGTTGCCTTTAGCTATTGCATTAATAACTATCTGAGAGTCCCCTTCTAAGTGCAGTCATTGGACTTTCATGTTTAAAGCTAGCTTTGTTGCTAGAAAAGCCGCCTGGACCTCTGTTTCATTATTAGCACCATCCTGTAAATGTTGTGCTCCTTTGAAAAGGATAAATCCGCTATCATCCCTCGCCACCACCCCAACACCTGAGCTTTCCGGATTTCCTTTTGATGCACCATCGAAATTAATCTTTATCCACTGTTTACTAGGTGGTTCCCATTTAACCATCTCTGAAGAAGGAGATGGATCAACCCCTGAAGACCCATTGACAGGTTTCAAGAGAAGTTTTTAGTTATATTGTTTGTACGATATCAAAGTTTGGTTGTATCATTTTGTTTAGATTAGGGTTCATTTTCTTTGCAAGTCAATAATTCTTGTCTTATCAAAAGTATGGAGGATGCAAGCATAGGAGGTTTGAAGACAATAACACCTCTCATCAACCACTTATGATGAGGTCGCCTTTTGTATTCAAGTGGTAAATTTCATTTTCTTTCATTTTTTATTTTTGTGTGAGTTGCGTAGCCTCCTAGTGTGAAATGGTGTAATGCAATTTGTGAATCTTGAAACTTAGGTTAGCAGTAATCCAAGAAAGCATATGAGGTGAATAGATGAGTGAGTTCTTGTTCGTGTCTAGGTTTGTGGTAAACCTGTGTGAAAACCATGAAAGGTTGATGAGAGGTGTCTTTCATTTGAATCAAGATCATGAGCCACAAGAATTAGGCTTACCACAATTCAAAGTCTTAAATGTGAAAAAAGAGAATATAGCTATCATCAATATTGCAAATAATTTTATAAGAGAGCAACTGACTACAAAGATCCTTTAACTGTCAAACTTCTTGGAAGGGTGGTTGACTAGTGATGAGTTAAATGAAAGTGAAAGTGGAATAAGATCTTATATGTAGGTGCCCATGTGCATCAAGATCTAGATAGTAATATGCAGACCTAAAAGTGTGCATAGGCATATGATTTTGTTTCTAGTTCATGGGTTGAACTTTCTTCCCATGTTCACACTAAGGGAGGTGTTAATAAATTATGTTAGTGTTTGCACATGGGATAAAATAATAATGTGTGTTATGTTAAAATAAAATTGTGTGTTATGTTAGAATAAAAGTGAGTTGGGGTAACAACTCACTTAGTTATCATGGGTGTTAAGGATATTAAGTTTGTTATAGTTTGTTAAATATTATGTGTAGGATAATATATCAAGGTTGTACGAATATTAGTTTGTATTGATTTGTTTTAACAACTCATAAATTTAGAGGAGTAGTTATACAGGGTGGAACAACCCTCCTATAATATAGGATGTGAAAATCACATCCTATATATATGTAATTTGTATAGAATGAGCATGAGAGGATAATAATATAATCATGTGGGCAATTTTTTAATTTAGCTTCTATTATTTGCCCATTTTTCTCTCAATAAGCATATTAATTCTAGTTACTTAATAGATACCAAAGTGTAATAAATGGGTTATGTCGCCATATAAGGTCCTATGCAAGAAAGCAGGTTTAGTCGATAACATTTTTTTAACTAGTAAGTAATCTAAGAATAACTAAATGGGCTCCAATATTTGTGGCTAATTATGCTCTCTCATACACAAAATTGTTCATTTTTTTTTCTCATAGCTAACACATTGCTTTCCTAGCAATGCCATTTGCTATAGGTCTCTAGTTCGAATGATAGGTCGACTCTCCTCCCATTCACTAACTATTTCAATATCAACTAAGTCACAATTTCTCACCTCTTCATAAAATTTAGCATAAAAAAAGTGCAAGATTGAGTTTCATAATGAAAATTAATTCTTTGTTTCTTGTTTTACCACAAAAATAAGCTATTAACACTAATCAATATATTGTTCAACTAAATTCTAGAACTTCCAAAAGCACAATAAAGATTCAACCATTTCATGTTCCAAGACGTAAAAAAGTAGTCCAAGTTTTGTGATCTCAAAGTGTAATGTTAACACTTACAAATTCAACAAAGGTTTGATCTGGTTGGTTCACATAGTGCATTTAGTATTGACGATTTCACCAAAGGGTTTATAGATCTCCATGAGCTCCTCCTCTATGCATTTCCATTGTCAACTTCTAAGATGTAAAATCTTTGACATTGGCTACATATAACAAAACCAACATTGACCCATTTAAGAAGACATTCAATTTATATAGAGATGTTCACTTCTAATGCATAAAACTATTGCTTTTGTATATATGTTAAGTGCTCTCCCTCATTTGGCTTAACGGATATACAAAGTGTTGGGTTTATCTTAGATTCATTCTCAGTGCCTGCTATATCATTCTGCCATTACATATTGTTTGTGTCTTGTGACTCCCAGCCCGTGCATTCTCAGTCTATCTGCAGTTCGAATACTGTGACGATCATCAAGCAGATCGGAGTATATTATCAGTTGTGCACATTCATCTACAAGCAACCTGTGTGCATTCATCTTCAGTTGTGCACATTCATCTACAAGCAACCTGTGTGCATTCATCTTCAGTTGTGCACATTCATCTACGGTCTGTGGATTGTCTACAGTGGATAGTCCTTCACACATAGCTGAATTGATTGGCAGAGGCAAGCATTGTCCGTGCATCCTACAATAGTTCAGATTACATCTCCTTCAGTCTAGAGTGACTTGATCTATCTATAAGCTTCAAAGAGTGAAGTGATCTTGTTTAATAAGCATCTATATTCATTAAATATAATCTGAGACTTAATTGTTGGGTTTTTCACCTTCAAGAGGAAGGTTTTCCCAGGATATACACTGCGCAATTGTGTGAATTCTTTGTCTATCTATTCTGATCATTAAACTTAACAAAAAATTGATATTTACATATTGTTATTTGAGTTGCATTTTGCTTAATATGAAGTTTGCTTTGATTCAAAATAGGTTTATATTTCATTTTCTGATTTAAGTTTTGAATTCTTCCTCACACATATGCTAATTTCTATTAAATCAAAAGGACATGTGCACGTACTACTCAATGTGTACAAATTTACAACATCACCTTGCGACCAAGATAACTTCGATTAATTTTCTCTGTATAGAACTAGGAAATCCCAAAATATACATGATACTATTGTATCTAACCAATGACAATCCCAAAATATACATGATACTATTGGATCTAATCAATGAAATCGCCAATTTACAAACTTCATAACCAATGTAAGAGAAGTAGATGGGAAGAATTCAGAGCCACTAAACCAGTATATGGAAGAAAATTTTGCATTTAACATGGATGGATTTCATGAGTCTTGGTGTTGTAGTGCTTGTGATCTTAAGACATTTATGCTTTGTCTTTGTATCAAAGTGTTACATTTTTAAAAAGGATTAGGAGCCACATTAAATTTTAATTTTGATATGCGTTCAGGTGTCACAATCTTTGACAACAACAGTATTGAAAATTGAACTAACCCCATCTTCGCATGCGACTATCTAAGAACAATTTCTACTTAAATTTAAACAACTAGAGTGTTCCCACACACATCTTTAATTAAGGGAAAAGGATAAAAAATTGGAATCTTTTCCTATTTTAATGTAAGAACTACCTAATAATTGAAAATTAGAGTAGGTCCCCATGTGCTTGCTTAGCTTGGTTGTTTAGCTATTTTAGCTAGCAACCATTGTTCAATATGTTAAGAATCAATTTGTGGAGTTGGTGGCCCCATGGATATTTAGTTTTGTTAATTATGTTCTAAGCAGTTATCTTAAATTTTATTTTTAATAAAATCATTAATAATAATTTTTGTAGTAATTTTTTTGAGAAAATATCATATCAAGTCCCCCTTAAACACATGGGTTAAGCTTAGAAAGAAGGGGACCTGAAAATAAGCACTTGTATATTGGAAAAAATATAGTCTCCACAAATTTTTCCCCTCCTTTTTATTTGCCTTCAATTTTTAACTACAAAGATTATTATTAATCATTTTATTTAAACAAATTATTACGCCTCAAGAAATGCATCAACGATTGAAAACACACCTCTATGGATGCAAGACGATTAAGAAGATTTGAACCGTCCATTGCTTTCACTATTTTTTAGGGCATGTTTTGATAGGTTTCTTACTTTCCAGCTACGGTTTTACCTTTTGTCAGAACTAGGGGAAAGGACCCAGTAGTTGTGCACCCTACCTTCGCGCTTCTCAAAATCCTACGTGGAAATTTTAAATCACTATGATTTTTTTACAGCAGCTTACTTGGCAAGTCCCTTGCTTATAACTAAGGTTTCAGGGCCACATCATCAAATATGATGCCACATTAGCATGCTTTTTGTCAAGGTGTCCAAAACAGCCAAAAAAAAAAAGTGAGACCAATAGGTGTGCAAAAGGGCCCCAATAGTTGTGTAGTTGAAGTGGCATCACATGACTGGTTACTTTTCACAACAAATGGTATATTTCATTCAATTATTGGTACTTATTATACAACTATTGGTGCAATGTTATACAAATGTTGGGCATTAAATCGACAAGTATTGGGGTATTAAATCCACAACTTCTATCAAAAGAATTGGAACGTGCTCAACTACTGGATCCTTTCCCATATTCACTTTGTGCTTTTTTCAACAGAAAAATGTTATGAAGGAGAATAAAATCTATTTATAAATTTATTTTTTGTCCTTTATTGCTGCATGTTGAGTGAATTAGTTATAAGTTTGTAAAAATTACTGTTTGGAGTCTACAATATATACGTAATATAAGCCTCTTATAACATCAACTAGACTGTCTCCATTCATTATTAGAATTATATTAGGATTCAAGTTAAATTTTTAAGTTTTTATTTTATACTATTTTTTTTATATAATTAGAATTATAATAAATTATAATTAAATTTATTATTATCTTTTTTAATTAAAATAATAAATTTAATTGTATGGTCCAAGGGGTTGAGCTTAACTGGCTAAAACACTGGGTTCTCACTGTGGAGACCCAAGTTCAACTCCCAATAGGGACATCTGAAGTGAAATTCTAAGTTGTGACTCTTGGTCTTCCATAGGATGGGGAAGGTCTTGGGGTCAATCTAATGGAACTCTAAGCTGTGACTCTTGGCCTTATATAGGATGAGAAGGTCTTGGGGTTAATCTAATCAATGTAGTGGGGATGGGGCCCCGTACTGTGTCCCCACTAGTTCATAGCTTCAGTCAAAAGCTATTCAAGCTTCGGCCAATTACCGATAAAAAAAAAAAATTAATTGTATGTTTAAAATAATATTATATTTAAGAATTAGATTTAAAATTAAGTTTAATATTATATTTTGAGTTGTAATTAATATTATATAAATTTAATTAAAAAACATAATTTAAGGTAATAATAATAATAAAAGTTTTAACTATGCAGATTAAGTTATAATTTTACATATATTTAGTTAGATTAGAATTAGAATTATAATTAACTAGAATATGTTTAATTACTTTAATAAAGATTTAATTTTATATAAATAAGAGTTAATATTGAGTTAGACTCATAATTAAAATTAATATTATATAGATTATTTATATTATATAATTATTTAATTTTAGATTCCAATATATATAAAATATTTTCCTTAGTTGTCAATTGTTATTTCTAAATTAAAAATAATTACAAAATGCCTATAAATATTTAATCAATTATAATATTAATGTGATCATAATTAATAATTATTTTAAATTATATAACTATTTCAAAAAAAAATTAATTAAATAATTTTCCATTAAGCTTAGGTAATTATCATTAATAATTTTAGGGTTATAAAATATTCGAATAACCATCACCAACCTCTCTAATTGTAAACTCACAGATCACATCAATATCCACAAAATAAATGATATGAAAATAATAAATATAAATTTAATTGCTATCATAAATATAAGGTTGTTAGCTTATAAATATAAGAATAAGAACAAATTAATTACTTAGAATTAGAATTAATATTATATAGATTTTTTTTATTGTATATTTTTTTAATTTTAAGGTTTCAATATATAAAAAATATTTTTCTAAGTTATCAACTCTTATTTCTAAATTTAAAATAATTATCAAATATCTATTAATATTCTAATCAATTATATTATGATTGTAATCCTAATTAATAATTATTTTAAATTATATAATTATTTCAAATGTTTTAATTAAATAGTTTTCCAATTAGGTTAGGCAATTATAATTGATAATTTTAGGGTAGAAAATACTGTGAATGACCATCACCAACATTTGTAATTATAAACTCAAATTGTTCAAATGAATGGAACAAGTGGTGATGCACATGAAGAAAATTATATTTACAGTCGATTTATATTTGACTGAAGGCATTAATTTTTTCCTTTGATCACATCAATATCTACAAAATAAATGATATGCAACTTATACGTATAATTGAAATTTTTATAATAAATATAAGGTGGTTAACTTATAAATAGAAGAATAAATTAATTAATTAATTAATTATCTCTCCTTAATATCCCTTTCTCTCTATCTACTTCTCTTTCTCCTCTCTACCACCCTTTCCCTATCTCTCTATCTAATTATATATCTCAATGTCTCTATCTCCCCCTCTTCATTTGTATCTCATTATCTCTCTCTCTATATCTCTCCATATCTAAAGTTCTCTCTCTCCCCTCTTCTCTCTCTTTCTACCTATTCTCTCCCCTCTCTATATCCCTCCTCTCTCTAGCTCTCCACATCTCTCCCTCCCTTGCTTCCTCTTTTCCCATATATCTTTATCTATCTCCCTCTTTTCACACACACACACACACACACACATATATATATATGTCCCTCCCTATTCCTCTCCCCCTCTCTATCTCTCCCCATTCTTCTCTCTCTTTCCACCTTGCCCTATTCTTCTCTCCGTTTCTATCTCTTCCTCTCTCCATCTCTATTATTCTATCTATACTTCTCCCCCTATCTCTCTATCTTTATCTCTACACATACCTCTATCTATTTCTCTCCTCCTTCCCCTCTTCATATATCTTCATCTCTATCCATGTCTTCCTCTCTCCATATTTCTTCTTCCATCTCTCCATATATCTATATCTTCATATCTCTCCATCTCTCTACCCCTATATCTAACGCTCTCTCTCCCTCTATATATATCACTTCCTATATCTATCTTTATGTTTCTATATCTCCCTCTCTATATATTTTTCCTTCCATCCATTCCTATTCTCTCTCTTTATCCCTCCCTCTCCTCCATCTCTATCTTCATCTCCATTTCTATATCTATCTTCTTCACTATCTTTATCCCCTATCTCAAACTCTTGATCCTCTCCCCTCTCCCTCTCTCTCCCTCCCCCTCTCTCCCTCTCTCCCTATTGCAAACATGACATGAGCTTATTGGTGATGGAGGCTTATTATCTTTCTAATTTAGAGGTTTTCTTTTGACGGCTATGCTTGGACTCCTATACGTGAACGCATAGTTGAAAACATCATTTCTCCATTTAGACCTTTGTTGCATAGACAACATTACTTACTGAATGACCTATTGATTGATCTCATATACTACAAATGTGTGAAAGAAATAGACCAACAAATTTCCTTATTGACCTTCCATGCCTCATCAACGCACCCATTGCACACCAAAGTGCAATTGCTAGTTATTATTATTATTTAAGTAGGCATAACTATCATGTCCCTTATTTAAGGAGAGCGGGAGATCAAATAAAAATAAAGAGAGGTTTCCGAGGGAAAAGCTGTAAGGGTGGATGTCCATCAAAGCATATAGATGGAGGAATTTCAGTAGAGGAAGTTGCCCGATAGCATTATAGTTCTTGTGAATTCATTTTGCATTTGATATCAGTATTGAGAGAGGATAATATTACATCTGCAGGAGAGATGGTGTGGAAGAAGGTGGGAGTGGGGACGCAGAATTTAACAACATTTTCTTCGTCTTTTGATCTTCTAGTACATGGTAGCGGCAATGGCGAGTTAATGCCAGGTTTTTGCAAACAACCTAAATCAAATTTGATTTTTTCTTTCGATGATGATATTGGTTCTGCTCCCCAGTCTCCTAGGGCAAGTCAAGATACCCAGGCTAGTGGAAGGATTAATCCTAATCATTTTAATTTAATGGAGTTTGAGAAGAATATGATTGAATTGAAGGAATGGCATAAGCAACCTTTGTTTGTAAGTTCCTAAAATGTTTAGCCCAAGGTTGGTTAGTCTGCATGAATGGATGACGCATAATCGAAAGTCCAATTTGGAAAATGGTATTGCCATTTGCCTATGCACGAAAGGTTGGTTTTAGGTCATTTGCAAATCAACCACATACAAGGAAGCACTTATGTAATGGGCGCATGGTTCTGGGGTAGCCTAGCTTTCAGTCATTTGTGGGGGATGCCCTCATCAAGAAGGAAGTGCCCTCAACCGCTTCAAATAAGATCTGGTGTTATTCATATGGTCTATTACCATCGTGAAAAATCTTATACTGCTGCTCTTGGAAGGGAATCACCAATAGGACGCAAGCCTGAATGCGAAATGTAAACCTGAATGCAAAATGGAAAGCATAGGCAATGCACGTGAGCTGTTTGATAAAATGACTAATATTAACAAAGCATTAGGAAACGCATTGGCAGCAGGTAAGTTGAAATGGGTCTGTTTGAAAAGGCTTTTGAAACTTTTATTTAAATATAAAACAACACTCTGCCTACCTATGCTCAATTTTTACTTTTAGAGATTGGGAAAAGGTCGAAATTACCAATCAAAGCGTATTTGAAAATGGTTTTCTGTCCTTTGTAATTGCAAGGGTCATTTCTTATCATCGTAACCTTCACAAAATTCCTGCACAAAACTCAATAAAGAAGAATAGATGAAATATAAAACAGCACTCTGCCTACCTATGCTCAAATTTTACTTTTAGAGATTGGGAAAAGGTAGGGATTACTAATCAAAGCGTATTTGAAAATGGTTTTTTGTCATATGTAATCGCAAGGGCTAAGAATTACTTTTAGAGATTGGGAAAAGGTAGAAATTACCAATCAAAGCGTATTTGAAAATAGTTTTCTGTCCTTTGTAATTGCAAGGGCTATTTCTTATCATCATAACCTTCACAAAATTTGTGCGCAAAACTCAATAAAGAAGAATAGATGAAATATAAAACAGCACTCTGCCTACCTGTGCTCAAATTTTACTTTTAGAGATTGGGAAAAGGTAGGGATTACTAATCAAAGCGTATTTGAAAATGGTTTTTTGTCGTATGTAATCGCAAGGGCTATTTCTTATCATCGTAACCTTCACATAATTCGTTCACAAAACTCAATAAAGAGGAATAAATGCTCAAACTCTCTCTTGAATGATTTCAATTTGTGATTAACTCTCTATGTAGCTTATTGTGTGGAACCTTTATTATATAATAAACTTGCAGTTACGTTGGGTTTGGCAACAACACTTCTCCTTCTATGAACTTTTGTGCTTGCATTGGTTGGATTCGTTTACCAGCATTTGAAGTGGGTTCGTACTTTGTAATGTAATGGAATTGATAGGGTATCTTGTAGCTTTGTGATTTTAGAGATCACTATAGAATATAATAATAGGTTATGATATCCCTTGGTTATAATATCCTTATATATAGGACAATATTATTAGTTTGGGTTAAGCATGTTGATTATGGTGTCTTTACATCTTACGACGAGTACTTTGTAATGCATAATTAACCATAATTATGCATTACTAAGCTAACACTAGTTGACCCTAATCAAATGAACAACATTGTAAGACTTCCATTGGAACTATTTGTAGAAACTTGTTATGATAGCATTGGACTAAGTTATAGTCAGTATAAAAGTGGCAAGACATTAGTGTTTCATTATTGATTTGGATGATTAAATATTTATTAGAGAGATGAAGGTAGTATAATGTACATGGTGCAAATTGGAATTACGGATATGTTTGTTCCAAGTACCCTTTAATGATTGTGTGAATGTTTAAAATGAGAAAATGCCAGTGTTTCCTTTGAGAACCCTAAATCAAGTTTTGAGCATTAAATTCTTAAATACTAGTAAACTAACAAATAGAACTTGTAAAGTCATATGTGATATCATGTCATGATGTTATAAACTTGGTAACCTTGCCATTGTCCTTGATACATGTATGGCAACATCTATGTTGTTGTCTTGTAATCCATCTAGTTAAAGATAAGGGGGATGCATAGGGATTTGTAAGCTATTTTGTCATGCCATTGATATAGTCGAAGTATTAGTGCTAGAAGCTAGTAGTGATGTTTGAGGATATTATTTGTGTGGTTTTGGTTACTCTTAATTCGTATAGTGTTACTGCTTACCATGCAAGTGATAGATGCCTTAGACTACCCCATACTAGGTTGAATCGACTTTTGCCAGTTGCATGGTGGCAATGAATATCAAGATCCACTGGCTCAAGATTCAACATGATGTTTAAATCTTATTAATGGCCTTATGTGATGTGTTATTGCACTTACACTTTATTCCATGATGATTGCAAGTAGTATGTGATACTTGTCCATCATCACATCTGGTGTGAGAATTGGAGAAAAATATGGGATCCACGATGTAAAAGGGAATGCATTGACATTCCTTTTTCTTGTTAGGATGCATTTAGATGATAAGTGTTAGTGAACCAAGTAATGGAAAGATGTATGCAATAGTGTTGCATCCACTTCTTATTGCTATTTGGCCACTATGTATGTGTGAGTCAACTCTTATCAGTGATGACAAGTAGTATGGGATGTTGGCTTGTCATCATAGTTGATGGTGGATTAAAAAAAGGATGGGACCCATGATGCAATCTAGGATGCATCAATATTCCTTTTTTGGATGGGATGTACTTAAGGACTTATGTGTTAGTTAACAAGATGAAAGGGAAGATGCGTGCAATAAGGTTGCAACCACTTCTGTTTTGTTAGCTGATCTCCTCCGTGTGAATCATTCACACTATGTATATGTTACTGGCTGTGTTACAGAATTCGCCAAATTTCAAGGAAGAAATTTGAAATTCAGCGAACTTCATAAAAATATTAAAAATTCGTTTAAGTTCACCCAAATTTGTACGGAGAAGGCATTGAAGTTTGTTTATTAAAAAATATTTTTAAAATGCAGTGAATATTCGAAACCTAGGGCAACGATTCTAGACTAGCGATCAAACGGCAATAGCTCTTGTACGATCCACCGAGGAGATCATGGTGGGGAACCACCGAGGAGATCATGGTGGGGAGGTCATGGTGGTAAGATCATGGCAAAAGCTCCTATGTGAACTTGAAGTGTTGTAAAACACTGGGATGGAGGACGAAACAAGATGGACGACTTGTACAACCATCAAATCCCTTGATTCGGTATCCGCTGGCAGGTCTTCTCGTCGACCAAGCAACTCTTCTTGTCTGCTAACAAAAACCCACACTATTAAAAGGCGGCTATTAATATATTCTAACGATTGAATATATTTTATCTATTTGTCCTATAGGAATTAATGCGAGTAGTGGCTATTAAAATATGGCCCTATTTTTTATTTTTTATAAAATTTAACATATTAAAACGTATAAATAATTCTTTAATATATTAATGTTATAGATTAAAATTTAATAGTTTAAAATATATTTTTTAGATTTTTTATTATTAATATATATAAAATATAAAAGTTAATATATTAAAGTTTATTTATTTTAGTAATTTAATAAAATTATTTATTTATATTAGTTGAATTTAATGACAAATTTTTTTTCCTTTGCCGAATGCGAATTTGAATTCGAACCTTGTGACTTAGGTTGTTGGTATGAATAAGGTGTTTTAGCTAACTAACTAGTTCACTAGTAGGTCCTATTCACATGTTTAACTAGGTCTTAGGAATCTTTTTTAGAAAGTCTTAGTCGTCAATTAGACCTTATCTTATTGTTGACATTTAATTCTCGAGTCCTAGGTCATTTACTAATTGTCAAGTTAGTTGTCTCAAGTCATAGGATTAAGACACATCTTAGGAATCTTTTTAGAAAGTCTTAGAAAGCCTTAGTTGTCAATTAGACCTTATCTTATTGTTGACATTTTAATTCTTAAGTCCTCGGTCACTTAATAATTGTCAAGTTAGTTGTCTCAAGTCATAGGATTAAGACACATGCGATGGTTTTGTCTAATCCTATATACCAATTTGTTTTTATAGGCAAGGCATCGTATGTACATTTTGTGATGTATTGTCCAATATCAATCTAATCCATTGTGCCCATAATCAAGCAATATTTTGCTCTTGTTGTTCTCTTATGGAAGACACTTTTTTGGTTTTGTAGGTGATCCTGGAGCATTGAGTCCATTGATGACTTTATTATATGTGATACATGCTTATGTTAGTCACTATTTGTACTTGTGATGTGTGTATGAATTAGTCACGTTGTTTATAGATGACATGTTTGAGCTAATCCAATGTGTACCTGTGAGGTGTATAAGAGCTGATGACCTATGTATATGCGATATAAGAAGGAGCTAGTCTTGTTAGGTATAGATGATGTATATTTGAGCCAATCACTATGAGAGCATGTGATGTTGGAACGATATTGTCCTTATGTGGTTTAGTGTGTGTTCAAACACTAATGTTGGTTTGCAACTTTGAAACCAGCACTTGATTGGAATGTGTTCAATATCATTCGATTTTGCTTGGATTAAATTGAAAACATAAGCTCAATGAATAGTTGTGATTTAAAAGTGAGGTCAAAGGTCTCATCGTAGATGTGAGGATGTATTTTTTTATTATTGGCATATGCACTATTGAGCTTTTGATTCCTAAAAAGGGATATGTAGGCAGGGACATTATAGGTGAACTCTCAAGGTTTAGGTCTAGGTCAAGAGATGACCCTTACTTTAAAAGGCTACCCTATTTTAATGTGTAAGTATATGAGTGGTGGAATAGAGTTGTCACCATGATTGTGGATGAAAGGTTATGAGGTTGGCACTTCTAAAATAGATAGAAGATGCTTGGTTGATTAAGTTAGTGCTTATTTTGAATAATAAAAAAAAAAAAATTAAGAGTAACTGAGGGGTGGTTATTACATATATGCTAACTTCTATTAAAATAAAAGGAAATTTAAAGCTACTGCTAGTGCATTCAAATTTACAACATTACCGTGCAGCCAAGGAAAAGAGATTACCTGTGTTGCATGGGTACCCGTACCCAACCCCCTAGAACACGTACCGGAGACCCGTCAGGAGACGTCTCTACACATAGGAGACTCCACGTCAACGAACCCTCCCGTCTCCACCCTAAATAACACGCGCAAAAGTCAAAAAGTTTGACGCGATGCATGGGCAGAAGCAAAAGCCATCGACGTGAACCCCATTTTCAAACATTTGTATGACATTTTGATTTGTCTCATTTCACATTTGTGTACTTAAACTTCAAAGTGAATGTTAATTCTTGTTTTGTAAGTTCAATGTCATTATATTTTCAGATTTTCTATAGATTATTAAATTATATTTTTAAAAAAATTGGCACCTCCAAGTACCCCCATCTCCTATTTTGAAAAAATAGCCGTACCGGTACCAGTCTCCAACGTCTCCGAGTACCCCCGTACCCATGCAACCTTGGAGATTACTTTTCTTTTTAGTAATGTAGAAAATCCAAAATGGTGGACTTGGTAGTTTGGACCATTGGATCTACCCAACAATGCCGTCAGTTTATGGACTCATTACTTATTAGTATGGAGGCATAACTGATCTGAGAGAAGAAGATGGGAAGAAGCCAGGGCTGCCACTAAACCAGTATGTTGAAGAAAGTTTTGCATTTAACATGGATTTCATGGGTCCCATTGTTGTAGCGCTTTTGATCTTTACTTTTTTCTTTGCATTTATATATTTCCTGTGTTAAAATTTCAGGATGGATAAGGAGCTGGTTTAAATTTTAATTTGTTTTGCTACGCACTTGGATGCCACAATTCTTCGCAGCAACAGTGTTAAAAATTCTTAATTATCCTTGATTTATGAAAACCCTAACAACCAGATGTAGAAAACTATAGAATTTACTTTTTTTAAGGTAATTAAATTAGTGTAACCTGCTTTCATATGTGCCTTATGATAATAATTTTCCATAGCATGTAAGTCAGATTCATGATTATAAATAATTAACTTGAAAATCATAATCATAAGCATAGCAGCAAAAATCATTTGGGGAAAAAATTGGCAAATCAAAAGTATAAGATTTTTTGAAAAAATTTGGATTTTAGAAAAATGTAAAAAACTGTAGAAAAAAGACTAGAACTTTTGTTTTTTTTGAAATTTAAGGGCATTTCCATAGTATAGAGATATAGAGATTATCAACTATTTGATAATCTAAACAATTGCCTTGGTATTATTGTTGACAATTATATGTTACAAATTAAAATTCTTTTGGACAGTCAAGATCACAAGAACTCGAAGAAAACAAACCTCTTTAGGTTGATATCAAACCAATAGAGTTTCATTTTAGTATAGTCTGGCTTTCTATATTTACTTTTGGCAAGTACTCTTATATAGTTTAGATAATAGAAGTTGTTACAATGGTAAATTAATTATTACCAAATTTGATGGCACAAAGGTGCAACAACTCATGTTGTCATCAGTTAGCAACTGCAGGTCCACATCATGCAGTTCAACCTTATCTTACCTTCTGCATTGATCAGCCAAACTGTCCATTATAATTGGTGCAGCTAACCTTATGACAAATTATTATGTATTTAGCTATAAATATAATAGACTGAGCCTGTATTCAGCAGAGCTCCTTCGTGAGTTTCTCCTCTGATCCATGTTTTTAACATGGTATCAAAGCCTATGGTAGATGACCTTGAAGAGCCTTGAAAGGCAGATTTGTTGATTTGAAGGTGATACTGCTACTTGGAGCAGACAAGACAAACGTGTTGCCTAGTCTGTTCACATAAGCGTCCAAAAGTTTTTAAGGAATCAGTGTTGTTGCCACTAAAGATCGACTCAATGAAAGGTGATCGCAGCTGTAGCTGTTAAGGAGATCTTGAAGCCGCCTCCTCTGTCTTGCCACTGCCAAAGAGTTTGCAGAAAGCTTTAGCTACAGCCAGAACCGCCAAGTGGAAACCGCCGCTGAATGGAACCACTGAAAGCTAAGATCAAAGATAGAAGGAAGAGCTGCCAAAGTCCAGATAGCAGATCTATCATGTTACAGAGATTTGAATAGAACGAGTCTTTTTTATCCAACATCTTCATCGTTAGCAGGCAAGAGTTTTTGTTTCCATGTATCACTGCTCAACGACCACATGATTGGGGAGAATCCTCTGTTTTTGCGTGAGGTATGAATTCCACATGATAATTGTGGAATTTGGTCACATACTTGACCTTCCCAATAGTTCTGTAGAAGAGTGACTGAGCAGGAAAATTGCTATGTATTTGTGAGTCATAGAGAAAGCAAATAAAGTTGAGATCTGTAGAAAATTCTTAAAGGAGTCAATGATAAACTGAACTACTGCCCTGTAAACATGGTGAGTGTAGAGGTCCAAACAACATCATAGTTTATTAGTTTTTGTGATGTACCCTTCTAGTTGACATCTGTTAGCTGAGTAGATTAGCCTATCACTGACCCTTGTAGGCTGATGAGGTTGGTTAGAGGGTCTCCTGGAGATTGATTCTTCATCTTCAGAGTGAGCATTACAGGACTGGCTTTCATTTGAGGTCTCCAAGACTCCGTTTGAGACACTTACTCTTTTTAGCAGTCTTGCTATTTTTAGCCAGTGGGTTGGGCAGTGGCAGAGTGTGGCTTGGCAGTCTCCAATTCTGACGGCAGGCAATTCTAATGGATACGTAGAGAGATATTAATATTTAATTACTTTAGTTAAATATTAATAGCATTAGAGGCTGTGAAATATCAGTTGATTTTGCTTTCAGTTGGTTTTATCCAGGAACCAAGATTGGGCAGATTAGAAAGGGTTTTATTCATTTTATGCAAAGGATTGATTGCAGCCACAGAGTCAGAACAGAGGCAGAAATAAGTGTGTTACAACTGGGGTTTTTGTGCATGTACAGCCTGCAGATCTGCCGTACCTTTCTTCCTTGAAAGGGTACGATTTTGTTGAAGGAGGAGTCCAAAAATTCTGAAATAAATCCTAAAGGAGATGCCTAGCTGGTAGCTTCAGTTTGAGCTGCTAAACTCACCATTCCGGGTAGTTTGGACTGATAAATAATTTTGCTGTCATTATTTGCTGCTGTACGGTAACAAGGATAAATAAGGGGTTTCATAAATCTGAGGTATTTGACAATAAATCTTCCTGGTCTTGTCTAATTTCTTTATTGAAGGTGTTTATGCAAATTGGATTTAATAAGGGTTTGATAATCCTAATTTTATGAAGTTCAATTAATTTCCAGCTCTTTCCAATGTTGCTTTTTGCATACTATTTGTTCAAAACTAGCCTTGTTGTTAGAAATTGCAAAATACAAAACATAAAACGCAACAGGTTATAGGGTAAAGCTTCTAAAGAGGCAAGAAGTTGAAACATTAGTTGAAGGCTCTTAGTGAAAACAGAGGATGATGGTTAGATGCAGCTATCAAGTTATTTAAGAGAAGCGATTTGAAAGCAAATGAAAACTATCAAGTGAAGAAGATCGCCGATGAAAGAGAAGTCGCTCCAAAAAGTGTGGAGATTGCTACTGATGAAAAGGATGAGGAAGTCGTAAATCTTGCCGCCATTGTCAAGGAAGGATATCAGTCTAATTGAGATCATTTAAGTGTTTGGATTGGAGGTGAGAGGATTTGCAGATGTTTGAGTAGATTTAGAAGAGCCAGTTGTAGCTGAAGTCAAAGATATTGTGAAAAAAGATTGAAGATGTCCAAATCTATCAAAAATCGCCAAAGCATTGTTGAGATCACCACAAAGAAGGGTAAAAGAGGTAAAACAAAGATTATCCATAGTAATGAGATGTAGATGGGCAAAGTTAATAAACTTGTGTTTTTGGACAAATGTGTTGAGTGCCAGTAACCTTTGTTAAAAGGTAAAAGAGAAAATGTCGCAATGCTTCTCGTACTTGATTTGTTGTTGGGGGTGCATGATCGGTTGTACTTGATACTCTAGAGTTTATGTTTTAACATATTGAGGAACCGTGTATTTGAATTGGATTCGTATAGGGCTAGCGAGTGCAAAGATTGGTTACCCATATATCTTGGTAGATGGATCACTTTTCATATGGACTCAATAAATAGTGTAGGTACCGAAGGAGAAGCATAAAAGTCAGTGAATTAAACCTAGAGTGATGATCAACAAGTGTGTGCATGATAAGTTAGTTTTTCCAACATGAGAGGTTCATGGTTAGCCAAAACCATTTGTGAGAGAGGTTCATAGTAACCCAAAACCATTTATGAGGTTTGTGGTTATCCGAAACAATTTGTGTGATAGGTTCATGGTAATCCGAAACATTTATGAGGTTTGTGGTAATTCAAAACCATTTGTGAAGTTCGTGGTGAACAAAAACCACTTGTATGAGAGGTTTGTGGTAAGCCGAAACCACTTGTATGTGAGGTTCATGGTTAGATGAAACCACTTGTATGCGAGGTTTGTGGTTAGCCAAAACCACTTGAGTGTAGAGTTTATGGTCATCTTGAAACCATTTGAGTGTAGAGTCTATGGCTAGCTAGAAACCATTTGTGAGAAGAGTTTGTGGTCAAGCTAGAAACCACTTGAGAAGTGTGTTGGTTAGGGATAAGCTGCAAAATCCCAAGGTGATTATGATTAGGGAAAGTTAGAAAAATGAAGCAGCATGCTAAAGCCCAGTTAAACAAAACGTGTATAAGTATTGTAAATGGGTACCTAATAAGGCTTTTCTAGATTATGGGGGGATATCTGAAAATAGTTGGCATAATTAATTTATGGCGAGATGTTAGAATGGTAAAGTAATTATTACTAAATTTGACGGCACAGAGGTGCAGTAGCCCATGTCATCACCAGTTAGCAACTACAGGCTCACATCTTGCAGCTCAGCCATATCTTATCTTCTGCATTGATAAGTTTAACCTTATCTCCAAATGTCCATTATTGATGGTGCAGCTAACCTCCATAATTAATTATGTATTTGGCTATAAATATAATAGATTGAGCCTGTATTCAGCAGAGTTCCTTTGTGAGTTTCTCTTCTAATCTATGTTTTTAATAGAAGCCTTACTTAGTATTTATAATATTGTCTACGATTTCTCTCTGAATTCTGTCTTTGGATTTATATACATAGAAAACGTTATTACAAGCCTAAGGCAAATTACAGTAGTGTGGAATACTAAGAAAAAAATAGCACATCTCTCAACCATTCCATGTTAATATCCTTAACATCAAACATAGAAGCATATTAAAGAATGTGTCTCTATTTTAATGCCCTTAACATCTATTAGAAATATACATCCATTCAAGATCACCTTCATGTGATTTGCCGCAACAATTTGATGAGATCTGGCAAATTTTTGATGGTGAACCACGTCCCAGCGGCCAGCACTTAGTTTTGTGCTAAAAATCAATGAACAAACCTGCTTAAATAGTGATATCATGTGGTTAGGGTATCACGATAGGTTGGTGGATAGTAAATGTGTTTCTTTGGTGATTTTTTCACTTTTTTTTTTTGGTGATTTAAACATTTAAAAATTGTTGACAATTGTAGACGATTAATTGGGGAAAAAATCATTTCGGCTGAATATTTTTTTAAAAATTGTGAGAATTGGGATTTTTTGAGGATTTACGCATCTCTGAATTCATAATAATTAGTATCAGAAAACTGTTTGCAGGATCAAAACAATCGGATGTATTTAACCTTCACTGTGATGGCAAGAAAATATATACAGCTACTACATAATGATATATCCTGTTTCGGTTCCAAAATAAAAAATTGTATTGCTCCCTGAAATGACTCTGGTAGGCCATTGTTTTATCAGCAGGAGGAAGAACTATTGTTCAACCGTTACAATTACTTTCCAGGTAAAAACTCAAGTAAAATTGTAGATCAATGGCTCACCTTTTCTGGAAATTCAATACCTTGATGCATATACTAAACATAATTGCAAAGAAAACTCCAAAACCAATGAGAACTACAGCAACCGAGCCTATAAAATCTCTGTGGTATCCAAAGTATTCCTCCACATATTTATTCAATGGAATGCTCTGTTGCCCATTTACCATAATTGGGTTAGTGATGTCTCCATACTGTGTTATAATGAGTCCGTAAATTGTCCAAGCAACTGGACAGATCCAGTAGTACCAAAGCCACCATTTTGGGATTTTCTACATCACAATTTACAACATAAAAAGTTAACAATCACCTATATATTTCATATCAAACAAATTGTCGTTGTTGGATTATAAAAAAAATCAAATCGGCAATTAGTTCAGTCACTTTTCCCCTCTAAGACTCCAAATGAAATAAAAAATTCATCAATTGCTTACTGGTTTTGGAATAAAGAATCCTGAAAAGAGATTGAATAAGGCATAGAAGGACCCTGCTATTATTGCAGCCATCTGCTCATTCGGTGTTATTGAAATTATCATCATCCCATAATATGTAAAATAGAGGAATGTTGAGAAATAAATGAAGAAGAACCAAGTGAATTTACTGGCTGTCCATTGGAAACCTATCATACTGTAGACAATAAGAACATAGAGAACCGTTTGGGATAATATGTAGGGGATCTCTATAGCTACCTGTTCAAAAAGAAAAAGTATTTAATTCACTAGATGTTGTAGGTTGAAAACTGTGTACATCTATATTATTTTTTGAGATTGCTTGCAAACGTCTAACATAGAACCAAACAAAATCTGTAGATGTCCACATATAACGAAAGTAGATCATGGGGATCCAAGAGTACATCAAGTTGAACAGAAAGTCAGGAATGAAATTAATAAGCTAGAAAAAACTTCTCATTAGCTGGCACCCATTGTGGCTTATAGCTTGCATAAAAAATTAAACCTAGGAATATTGACTTGCCTGTGCCAAGGCATAGGGAATTGCAGAGTACATTCCTGCAGCTCGTTCTCTATAGAACACTGTTCTCTTAACTGCAACCACAGGCTGCACTGTTGAAGCATTGTTAACTCCTAAGAACATCACAGCCCCATAAATACCTCCAATGATAACAAAGAGATCTGTGCCATTATCCCTGATATGAATTCATGAAACTTGTTAGTATTTTTCCATGTGAAAAGTGAAATTGACTCAAAGTTATAAAAATCACATCAAAATAAAGGACACGTTGATAACCTATTCAAACCACATTGTAGGTAAGGCATACATTTAACTGTTCTTGGTCAGCATGAGTATGATTAAAAACTTACAATTTTTTCTCATAGTCCCAAAATATAGTTCCAAATACCAAAGCAGTGAGCAGAGTAACTAAGTATCTGATGCTATTGTAGCCTGGACTTAGCCAATATGTCTTCCACTGCTTCCATAGGCAGAATGTGAATTGATCCCAAAATGATTGCAAATATTGTGTTCGATAGTAAAGATCGTTTGTGTCAGAAACCGGTACACTAAGCTCTTTCACTAATGCTTTGTTTCTTCTGCATTGGTAAAGGTAGCAGTATTTATTAGACTAAGTTGGAAAAGCACATGTTGTGACACCATTACTAGCAGCCTTATGTTGTACTTACTCATAGAGATGTGATTTCTTGTAGTTATTTGCAAAGTCTATTCCCAAGCGAAGTTCAGAGGCAGCAGAGCTAACTTCAAGCATCCATGTAGCTGGATTGTATTTATCTTTTATCTTTGGTACTCCTGGAACAGACTGTGTAGCATATTGATGAGTGCAAATTTGGAAGAAATCATTTAATTCAATTGGAGTGTCAAACATTGTAACTTTCTATAGTTTACACTTCATATAGTACCATTTACTACTATTGTCAACATTGACCGTATGGCCTATCAATTCAATTCAATTTATATTCGTCCTCTGCATTATGAACTTTTCTCTGTCCCTACATGCTAAAATTACCTCAAAATATTCAATTATCTTGTTGGAGTTCTGACCTAGGGGCCCAGCATAAATAATTTGCCCTCCTCTTTTCATTAATAGAAGCTGCACGAGAACTCAATCAGACATCAGTGATTTTATTTTAATGTTGAGAAAAATACCAAAGGATGCAGATATTTAATGGTTTACCTCATCAAACGATTCAAATATGTCAATGCTAGGTTGGTGTATTGTACAGACAATAGTTCTTCCTGTATTAACAATATTACGCACTGTTCACATCACAATTGCTGCTGCTCTGGCATCTAGTCCTGAAGTTGGTTCATCCATGAAAACAACAGATGGATTTGCAACAAGCTCAACAGCAATTGTTAATCGTTTTCTCTGTTCTGTTGATAAACCAGTTACACCAGGTAACCCAAAATGCATCTCTTAAGTTGTCCAACTCCACCAGTTGCATGATCTCTTCCACAAAAGTCTGTAGTTTGATAACTAGCCAAATCAGGGAAATTCATGGAACCTTGCCAGGAGACAGGGCAGAGTAAACAAGAGGAAATTAGAGATTGGACTTACAAGTTTGGTGCTATCATCAAACTCTTTAGGAAGACGAATAAATGCAGAGAATATTAAGGACTCTCTTGTGGTTAGTTGGGGAGAGTGTATATCATTCTGCTCACAATAACCAGAAATTCGAGAAAAAGTTTCTTGCTTTTTGGGAAATCCAGAGATTCTGATTTCCCCTTCAATATGTCCAGTTGTCTTCCTGCCAGCCAATACATCCATTAGTGTTGTCTTTCCAGCCCCACTAACTCCCATCAAAGCTGTAAGAATTCCTGGTCTAAACACTCCAGTCACATCTTGCAACAGCTGAAGTCTTTTATCAGTAACACCTTGTTGTGTTATTTCCTGCAGAAATTTCAAGGCAAATAGTCTGAGTTGGGATGAAATACAAAGTGGCTCTCAAATTAAAGTCAGAATAAAGGGAAGCATGCATTAACATACTATATATTAGCTTCATCTGTACCTGAGGCATGTCAACAAAATACTGGATATTGCTAAAAGACATCGTTAATGGTTTGAATGGAAGAATCATCCCTGGCTTTCGTGAACCAGATGTTGCCGCTTCCAAGTCTGTCTCATCTGCTCCATGGTTGTTGAAGACATGCATTGATTTACTTGCATCCATTTGCACTGTGCATGCAAGCAATGGTATGTAGTTTAGAATCTTTTTAGGATTTAATAATATAGCATGTTTATTTACATCATGGAATGACCGAGTGAGGATCTATTGCCTAAACTACAGCACAATAGAATTTACACGACATTTCTGCATCTTATATTCCTTTTTCACAAATAGGAGTTATGGGATGGAGTAAGGTAAAACAGGATTTTTGAAGCCTGTGTGCCATTTACACCATTTCCATAAGTAGCTTGATTTCTGTTTACACTTTCAGTGCTACAAGTCAATCTCTACAGGAAATGTGTAAATTGTGAATACTCCTAATGTAAATCTTATAAGATACAGATCCTCCTCTTCCCTGTAAAAGATCCCATTTGGAGAGTTCCTGATTCCTGGTGAATAATATTTTTTTCTTATTTCTTTTCTGTTTTTTATAAACTAGTGTGTAGCTGGCAACTTGTGATCTTGAAGATATTGACAATTAATAATGCAGTATTTTTCTTACCCATATCCTTCCCAGAGTCTTTTGACGAGATATGGTCCAAAAATTGTTCTTTGGACTCTGATGATAGCATTTTAGATACTTCCTGTGCCATATTGTCATACTTGGTATCTTGATGTTTTACAATGCTTTCTTTAGACAAGATAGGCTGAGGTTTCCCATGAGCTATACACCAATATGATACTGAGTCAATATGCAGGAATCCACAGATTTTCAAAGTAAAAGGATAAATATAAGAAAAATATAAGCATCAACCTCAAAGATACTCACGATTTATGTATGCAAGGACCACTGTGTATAAGACATTGAAGACCACTGTAAACCCAAGTAAAGCACCAGCCCCTATCCAATACCAGTACTCTCTCTGAAATATTTGGCGGCTTTTGAGCACTTCAAGACCCAAAATTGATGTTCCATTGATGCTCTGCATTGTGCAATCCAATATTGATTCAAAGTAAAAAGTATTCAAGTTGCCTCAAACATTGCTCCATATTGTCTGAAAAATTCACTCGTATGAAATGAAAAGAAAAATCTCCAAGACTTCATCGCACACCATATGGATGACAAAAGCTTAAGCATGCATGGTAATGTTAAAGGCTTACTTTATTCCATCTAGGAGCAAGCATCTCATTTATCATCAGGGCATTCTGGCCATACATCATTGGTGAGGACCAGTAGCCCCATATCCACCACTTAGGAATCTTACCTGCAAAAAAGGAAGACCTTCAAGTTATACTACCAGTCTAAATCATTTTTCAGATAACCTTTGTAACGTCCCCTGCTAGGGTCTGCCATTTTCCCAAAGGTTGACATACATTACTATGCATTATTATGTTTTAATTCATATTACTAAACCAATGAATGTATTATTATTTGTAATACATTCAGTATTTATTATATTTAGACCCATCTTAATTTCTTTCCTAACCGTAATGAAGGATGGGGATTTACTGTCATAGGGTGCTGACACCAATCTACGAGGAGGCTCTCTCAAGGTTTCAGGACTCCGTCCCTACCCAATCTTGGGCTAACCATCACTTGTGAGGATTTATTCACCCCTCCCCTACACACACCAATCTATCCTCTCATAGGCATTAACAAATGAATTAAAGTCTAGGCCATTAATATAATAGTCTTTCATGTAGTATGAATGTATATGAAATTAAGTATGACTGTCATACATATTGCAGTCTATATTAATATTACTATGAAATTCTGCATAAGACCATTATCTGGCTTCATATATTAAGCATACATATTAAGCACATCGCCATGCATACCACCAAGAACAAGGATGTTACTGCCTGTAACTTAATAACAGCTCTGATCTGATCCGATTGATGGTGATGATATTGGATGCTTTTGATTCCTTTCCTTTATATCTCTCCATGTGAGGGAGAGGTCACACCTCTTCATCATGTATGCTCTTTGGCAAGAGACACACCCTTTCACCATTAGCAACCTTTGAAAGAGTGCAGCTCTTCATTATTTCTACAATCAGATTCCCCAACCTTTTACAATCAGATCTACACTTGTTATTGAAATCAGATCTGCACTTCTGATTCCCCAAATTATCTCCCACAAATGAGGTTCTCCTCCCTTTTATATCTCATGTTTGAGGGAGTCATAACTTTTCATTTTATGCCCTTTTGACCATTCGTTAACTTAATTAAATTTTAAATATATTTAATAATATTGTTGGTTGAAAATTTTGTACACTTGGGGGATGTGCAAAATTGTGGTTTCAGCCACAGTGTGCGAGTATGATACTCTCCTAATTTAGGTAAGGCTCTCCCTATCTACAAACTAAACTAATCTAATATGGGTGGGACAACAGTCTTTCTTCTTCTTTCAAGAAAAACTATACTCTTTTCTCTTCACAGAAAAGTAATAGCAATTGAAAATAAATAACAGCAAATACAGAAATGAGATTTTTTTGTAGGATTTTTGGAACATAATGGGAAGCAAAGTTTCCATGAAAGCACAAAGACCTCCATCACTTCCCAAGACGGGAAAACATAAATGAAAGCACAAAGTCTTCAACACTTCTACTGTCCTATCAACCTTCTCAAAATGATTTTTTGCTAACTAAGCACAATATGTAGCAGCTCAAAGTCTATCTACATGATGCACTTCACCTTACATGCATGAGTCTTAAAAATAGAAGCTATCTTCCCACTTAAGCTTTCCACACTAGCTTCAAATATGTTAAGCAGCTCAAAGTCTGCAAGACCAAATCTGAAAACCAAACATATAACTCTAAATACAATTAGCAACTCAAAGTCTACAAGATTGAATTTAAATCCCTCTTGAACAATAGAACAAAACTCACAATCAACTCCAGAAAATGTTGTCACATAACAACTTGAATTGGCACAAAGTCTCAACACAACTTGCTTCTTTTATTGAAAGCAATTTGATTTACATCTAAGCTCAAAGACTTAGAGTGCACATACAAACTGGCTGAATTTTGTTGCATTGCCAAAAGATCCATTACAATAGACCCTCTCAAGTATTTATAGGAGAGGAGCCTTGAGAAAAAGGTGGGAGGATCCTAACTAACTTGAGAAATTCCCCCAACCACCATGACTTATTCCAACTACTAACTAAAACTTATTCAAAATTACAAGTCCTATTCTAAATTTACTTGTAATCAACTTACTTGTAATTACAAGAGTGCAAGTGATAAACTTGCAATTACAAAATTGTTTTTTAAAAGTAAACTTGTCAAAACAAAATTACAAATACACAATTGAAACTATTCTATGTGTTTGAAGACGCAACTCTAATTACATCATCCCTCTGTTTTAAAAATATTCATGCTGCTTCAAGTTGCTAGAACTTGAAGTATTTAGGATTGGTGAAGACATCTCGAACCAGAACGGTAATTTGCATCCTTAATGATCTTTGTGTCTTTTGCCAACAAACTTCAATCTTATCTTCTTGCTTAGGGTACTACTGGCTTTTCAGAAGGGAAGTTCTTTGCAAAGTTGAAGTAAGAAGCCTATCTTTGTCTTGAAAGCATTCTATGTTCTCAATCATTCATATCACTTATCCATCTCCTTGTGTGACTCAATCATGTTGTTGTTATTTCTTTGTATCATCCTCCAATCTTATAATTTGCTTGCAAAATAAGGCCCATGCCTTAATTTATTAATTTGGTAGGTCGTGTGTGCAAACAGGACTGACAAAGGAAGGGATAAATTGATGCAAAAAATGGGCTCACAAGTGAATTTTGGGTTCTGGGAACTGCATTACATGTGTCGAAAAACAAGAGCATTAACTTGCAATTGTGGAGAACAAACATGCAACTTCATATGTGTAATGGGTAACCACAAGTTTGCTCTTGTAATTGGACCATTAAGACTCATTTTCAAGTGTTTTTTGAGTGCATTTTGGATCAATTTCGGGTTCTGGAAGGCTGACTGCAAGTGAAGACACAACTGCAATTTAAAATTCCAACTACAAGTAGACTTTAAATGGGAAAACGAATGGTGTGAAATGAATGGATGAAATGGTGGGAATAGGGATTTTGATATGTGGGAAATGATGGGGATGAAGCTCATGACCATGTACATGTATGAGAAGGAATATTTTCAGCTTGACAACTTGGAAAAAGGGAAAAACTTCAACTTGTAATCAGATTTGTAAATCCCGAAATCAAATGAATGAGTCTCATGGCAATTCTTCAACATATGTAAATTTTGTAAAAAGAAGATTAACTCTTTTTACCAAAGGGGGAAGGTCAACATTACCACAATTACTTGTAATGGGGTTTTGAAAACCCGAATAAAAGTAAATAGGAAAAATGAAAGAGGGGAAATTCTTGCACATTTACAACTTGCATTCAATGAACCTTGCTTGAAGAATACCCTAGACCAAAACAAATGAGCTCGGGAAGAACCGAAATGCTCTATAAATAGATTGAGAAATCACCACGTTGATATTCCTTGGCAGCTAAAAATGGATTTCCTTTCATCCAACTCCACAAAAAACGGCTTGGAAGGAGAGATACGTTTGATGTCAAACACTCTTCAATGAATGATGGATGCAAAACGTGTTGCAAATGTGGCAACAATGGTGGAATATGGGCACCCAAAACGTGGAGCTTACACAACAAAAAACGGAGTCAAAAATCCCCACATTTATGCACAACGTGTTTGCCAAAACCGTTGAATCCCAAAAACGTGGCACCAACCATTAATCTCCAGCAGCATGGCAAGAATGTGGGATGGATTCAAGGGAATAATGACACAAAAATCAGATTTGTGAGAACAAGAATGCAGATCGGGTTTTTTCTCTCCAACTACAAGCAAATGTGCCCTCCAAAGATGCAATCGGGTTTTTAAAACCCCTTTACAAGTTTTAAACTGCATTACTTTTCCTTCACTTGAGCAATTTCGGGTTTGAAAGGAAGAAGAGCAAAAAGAAATAAAAAAACAACTTGTAATAGGGAAATAAAACTCCCATTACAAGTTTAAAATAACACAATTTAAATAATAAAAGACTTGTAATAGGGAAATAAAATCCCTATTACAACTAAAAGGAATAAAAACATAAAAACTTGTAATAGGGAAATAAAATTCCCATTACAAGTAAGACACAAGACATAAAATCACTTTAAAAGACTTGTAATAGGGAAATAAAACCCCTATTACAACTTAAGAGCACAAAGTAGGAACTTTTATGAAAACTTACAACTTCTCATTAAACTTGTAATTTTAAATGCACTTGCAATTTGTTTAAAAAGTTCCTACAACAACTTAGAAGACAAAAAGGGGAAAGGGGAAATAAAAAGCAAGTTACAAGTCTTTATAAAAGTTCACTTGTAATTGCTAGAAAAAACCCCTACAACACTAAAACATAAAGGAAACTCTAAACTTGCAAAGGAAAGAAAATTTTCCACTTGCAGTCCAGAGAATAAAACCTGATTTTGAAAAAAAAACATAGCAAACAAACTCGAAACGCAATAAAATTTGAAATATGAATCGAGAATGGACTGAAGATCAGTCTAGTTCAACAAGGAGCAAATTTTTTGCCTCAGGAAGCGCGCCTTAAGAGTAAAATCTCCAACTTGCAGTGACTGCTCTGAAACCCGAATTTGCATTAAAATCTAGGAAAATGAAGACCAAAACTCACCAAAACTTGGACAATGATGGCAAAGACAACCCCTGATGATTTGACACTAACAAATGTGAGTTTTGTACCTCGTAAAACGTGCCTTGGAGACAAAAACAACACATTTAAACCAAAATTTTGTAAGGGTTGTCACATTTTTGAAAATGAAAAAATGAGGACAACAAATATTCTTTCATATTTTAATTTAATTTTATTATTATTATTTATTATTAAATTCTATTTCAAAGTGGGGACATTACAACGTTGAAGATGCCCTGGGAGCTTCTTTCTAATACTTTAGAGTAAGCCATTGGCATTCACATTGACTAGCTTTTGGTCATTCATCGATGGTATTACATTTAGTTCTTTATGCATTTGAATTCATAATAGAAAACAAACTCGATGACAACCACACCTCGAGGAATAACAAAGCCTCCAAGCATGAAAATAGCCAGCAAGGCAAATACTGCTCCACTATTGGCTACTGCTTTTGTCCTGCAAATTGCTGCTGTTAAACGAAACAGAGAAGCTGACATCTGATTTATAAGAGACAATATGAGGAACTGCCTGAAAAACCTGCATGATTAATGACACTATTAGATTAAGAGAAAGGAGTAGTATGAACTGTGATCTATTCACACCATCACTAGTAATAACCCAACAACCCAGAATTACCAGGGCGGACAACATGTAACATAGTAAATATCTTAAGTGTAGATACATAACAATCATTATAATGGCAACTGCAAAGGAGTACCTGCTGATTTCAGGAGAAAATCCTATTCCATAGTAAGTTACAATAACCCAAGAAAATGCCTCCACAATTGAGATAGGAATACTTAATAATAAGGTTGGGATGGTGAAAGCCCATGCTGGAAACAGGAGAAGATCTCGTTGTTTGAAGAACATAGGTAACCTGGTAATTGTGTATGCCAGTTCTGCAGTCCCATTGAACATGTTGACAAGGAAACTGAAAAACAGAGCTCCGAGATATAAATTCCCATCATCCTCATTTCTTTGATGCATCTGGGTTCTCAGGAATACTGTAGTTGCTACCAGTGCCATGAAAATTATCTGCAATTAAGAGTATTCCTTGTAAGGCTTATTCAAATATGGAGAGTCGGAGACTACTAGGGGCCATTTAAGTTAGTTTTTTAACTTTGACAAATTCTGGGAATCTATTCCATGTAATCCCCTTTTAAATGAAACAGGGAAATGTGGGTATGCAAAAAGGGGAACACTTAAAGTATCTATAAAATCCAAGAAAAAGTATATGTATAGGAAATTAGCATGGGATTAGAAAAAGGACCAGGGGAGTAGATAAGTTCGAACATTCATATAAATGATCTTAGACATTTGTTCATATTTTGTGCATAACATGTCAGACATTGCTAAATTATCCCCATCTTTGAAGCTGTTATTGTGTAGGAAATCTGTCCATATGTTCACACATAAATAATGAAATCTAGTTTTCTTAGATACAAGGAACTTATTGTAAATTAGCATTCATAGGAGATATCAAATGAGTGATTTTCAAGCTATGCTTGTATTGAGAATGGCAAGGTGAGGAAGATTGACAAACCAAATGATTGCATATGATATCATGCTAAAGAAAGCTTACTTGTACAGTCTTGAATACATAGAAGAAGGAATTGCGCCTGAAAAGAAGCCATTCTCTAGCAAAGCATGCCTTGAAGACCTCCATTCTAGGGACAGAGTGTTTGCTCAATACCAAAGCTGCTTTGTGGCTTTTTCTTTTGTCATATGCTGTTGATAATTCGTTTAAAAAATTGGAACCCACACAAAAAGTTTTGAACATATTTGTGAACTCCTTAACAGAGACAAAGTGATATTGTGTTGTCTTGTCTGCCCAATATTGTTGTTGATCTTTCTCCGAAGTTACCTGCAAATAAAATAATGTTACTTTCTCATGGAAAGATTCTGTAGGATTGTACTAAATTTCAAATTGAGACCGCAAAAAGTTTTCAATTGAATGAATAATGAAACATGAAATTTTGCATTATGGTACCAAGCTTATGTAAAATAAAATGCTAAAGAATTGAGTTTTCCATGATTTTTCATTTGTGTTGACTTTCCTTGGACGCTACTGCCCAAGTTTCTGATCTGCTTCGCCCATCAGCAGAAATAAATTGGTTTGACAGGAAAAATGGATCAACAAAACAAATAATAAGCAGTAGAATCCAGACACGCTTATCATGGTTTTTAAACCTTTCCATGGCGACACCATGGATATGGCTTGAAGTAGCTAGCTATTTTTTATTGTGAACTGATTGATTATACAGTTGGCACAGTGCAAATTTTTTGTGATGTTAAAGCACATGTTTTTGGATGTTAATTTCCCAATCCAGGAACAAAAAAGAACATACTTCCTGTAGGAAATCTGCAGGGCTCTTCCTCTCGGGGCATTGGAATCCGCAGCTTTCAAAAAATTCAATTATATGCTCTCTAGGTCCATGATAGACAATTTGCCCTTCCGAAAGGAGTATAATGTCGTCAAACAATTCATATGTTTCAGGTGCAGGTTGAAGCAAAGACATAAGAATTGTTGTGTCCATAAGGGAACAGAATTCCTGCAGACATTTTACAATTTGGTAGGTAGTAGAAGTGTCTAGGCCGGTTGAGATGTCGTCCATGAAAAGAGCTCTTGCTGGTCCAACAATCATCTCCCCTGCATGTTGACAAGAAAAGGCAATTACAGAGTTATACTGAAAAACATCCCAACCGTTAACACATTGATATGTTTTTTCACATACCAGTTGTAACACGCTTCCTTTCTCCACCTGAAACTCCTCTTAGCATTTCATCTCCAATCACTGTATCCGCACAGTTATCAAGACCCAATACCTGTTTTTATGATAAAATTATATTTGAATCCTCTTATAAAATTAACCTTTGCAGGAAATATGCATGAACTTTCCTGATCTTTACTTACTTTGAGCGTGTAATCAGTCTGAAGGCTACTTTCGACACCTTCAATGGCCGTTGCCTGCATGCAGCTTTACAGGAATGAATTATACATAGTATAATTAATTTACCAGAATGCAGGTACCGATAATGGACATGGGTACACTCTACAGATACCACATTTTTAATGAGACTCCAGTATAATATTAAAAAGAACTGCTTTAGAAGTTGAATTTTCCGTTCTTGTTTCTTGGCATCCTCTTTTTTTTCCAACAATCCTAATACCATGATTTTTTTGAATACCCTATCTCTGTAAAAAACGTATCACCTGACTGTATGATTTTCTGAATACCAATTACCTTCTCCATTTTCATTCTATTTTTTTTCATCAGTATTTTATTTTATGGATACATCGAAAAATACAGAATTGCAATGACTTAAAATGTACATAGTATTGATGTTCTTAGTGCTTTGAATGTTCCTTTGATTGTTTACTCTTTATTAGCGTCAAGCTTCATTCATGACAGACCTAAAAAGTTCCTAGGAAACTAAATGTCTTGGCAAAACTAAATATGAGCTAGTTTTTCATACTATTAAGCAGGAAAAACCAAATATTAGCTATTTTTCATCTTCTCAAGCAGGAAAAACTAATTTAGGGATTGGATAATGATAATATAGTAGTTGTTTTTATAAAAAATGATAGTGATTAGATATGCTAAATATGTTGAAGAAGTGTGTTACACTAGAATTGTAATAAGGGGTCTATCAAAAGAAGTTTTGGTCACAATGAGGGCATGTAGTTTAGTGGTAGAACATTCCATCGTGTACATTGGAGATTCTAGGTTCAATAGTCTGGTTGGTCCATTAAAAAATAATATGGTATCAGACTCCAGATTAGTTGCAGCGTTGGAGAAATGAGCGCATTCAAACTATAACCCAAAAAACACTAAAATATTCTAACTCAAAAATCTTTGATTTATCTTTGCTCTGTATTTTCCTTTTTTAAATGTAAATGTTAATACAAAAACATAAAAAAAAAAAAAAAAAATTTAGTTAAAAAAAAACTGTAATGATTAATACCAAAAATATTTAATCCATCTTTACTTATATTTTTAAAATTTAGATGTAAATATAAACCCAAAAATATGTATAAAAAATTCAAAACTACTTTTTTAAAACTTGGGAGGAGATAAGAAAAATAACTCAAAATTAACCCCAGGTTTTTTAAATGTAATTATTAATCTTACTGTGTAAAAGAGTACACGGTCATAGGATATTTAAATCCAAAAAGTATATTGATAGATTTTATGAGCATAAGCAAACTTTGCCCATTGGGATTAGAAGTTTTATTCTCCATTATGAGACCCTCAAAAAATTATCTTTATGTGCACGAAATCAGGTGTGCGAAAAGTTTCTCAAACAAGAAAAATATCTAAGTATCTGAATGTAATGTAGAAAGAAAATAATCGTAATATCAGGCATAAAGCCAATTGGGTAAATTCTAGGAAAGTTGAAAACTACAGTCATATACTATACAGAAAACCTGTACAAGATATGCTAATATTACTGAATATTAGTCCGTTGTGAACTCTTTAATGCGCTTCAAAATCATTGTGTACTGCTAGCACTAATTCGAATCCTACAAATAACAAAAACATTTTTTTGGGGGACAATTAAGGGACTAACCTTCATGAAGAGGTCAACTTCAGCCTCTGGAAAAATCCCAGCTTCCTTCTCTCTTTTGGCAACTTCAGAAAGAAGCTCTTTTTAATGTTTCAATGTTGCAAAGAGTTTGTCAGTAATTTGAATCTCAAACTTTAATCATTTTCATATTTGTATATTTCCGGATACTATCGTAGAAATTTTATATAGATTACATTTCTTACCATATCTACTGCCAGCACCTTGACATCTTGCAGAGAAATCCAGTGTTTCACGAACTGTCATTAATCCGATATGCAAGTCATTCTGACTTATATATGCAGATGTCTTTTGGGGAACAAATTCAGAGAGTTCATGCCCATTGTATGTTATAGATCCTTTCACCTGTCGATACAGAGTAATTTTACGCAAATGATATGCCAAAAATTGAACATTTAACTATTTGCTACAAATATTATATCACGAGTTAAAACCTTCAAGTCCTTTCCGAGTTTGCCAGCCAAAGCTAAAAGCAAAGTGGTCTTCCCAGAGCCTGGCGGACCTAACAACAAAGTCATTCTACAGTTCACATAGAAACAAAATTGAACATTAGCTAGGAATAACGAATAAAGTTAGTTCAACTCATTTCCCTGTATAAATTTATCTCCATACATACCTAGAGGGCTTGATTATACCACTGGCATCTCTGAGGATTTGGATTTTAATTTTCTTTGTTGGTGACAACCCAACGAAACTAAGCAAGGCCTGAAATCCAATGGATAAGATACTTAACATCGTTTTAGATCAACAGATCTAATCAGCTTGATAAAGATACTTTAATGGAATCTAAAAGAGTACTTTCATGTCCCAAAATTAATAGTCTCTAGATTTAAGACTTATAAAGTTCTTATTCTAGTTATTTCTTTAGTTAATGATCCAAACTTCCGAAGTGAATGTGTCATAAAGGGGCAATGGCTCTGTTAAATCAGTATTCCGACCATATTGGATAGAACTAGATTTATAAAAAGAAAAGTAATTCAACTCTAGATCATTTCATCGACTGCATTCAGTTTCCTGAGACCAGGATTTGAGTTCCAGCTCGTATATGGTTTTCTAATATAGTAGGAAGGTCAGTATTAGCTTTGGACGACATCTAGAATCTCAAGTGGAATGCAGCTTGAGAGAAAGTACCGGGGGTGACAAGTGAATCTTTGATGCATCTAAAAAAAATCGTTTTGTGATATGACAAATATCTCAGGGGTAGAGCAGCTACTTGGATAGATTTGATCATTCTGGATTCATGGAAGGATAAGCATCTCAGTAATAGAGAAACGTGATAGAGCATCTAATTGAATAGATTTGATCATTCTGGTTTCATGGAAGGGTAAGCATCTCTGTAATAGAGAAACTCATTGGTAGGATTAGGCAGTCCTGTAACAGGCATCCCTATCCTGTCTATATTTTCCCACATGGTATCAGGACCCAAATTGGGTTGAGAACATTTTGGAACTCAATCTCAAGTGTGAATTGAAGAGAAATATGGAAGGTAATAATTAAAATTTTTAGCTTGAAATAATAAAATGGCAATTAGCTCAACGGTAAAGCAATAGTTGATTTTAGCTATGTTTGTTGACCAAAAAAATGTTAGTATATCAAATTCAGCTATTTGTTGGTTCTTAAATGGATGGCCAGATTCTAAGCTATTTTGTTTATTCTATAGTTTTCTTACCTTCGATGTGAGCATTTCTTATGATCTGAGAGAATTAAGAATTGGAGAAACAATCTAACACACCTCTACGGAATTCCTGACCGAGTTCCAGAGTGTAGGGAGTGCTCTTCCACCAACCAAGCACTGGCCCTCTATTGATAAATTTTCAAAACGAACTTGTACAGTTGGAATCTCAATACCTACTCTGTAAACCGAGAACAAGGTTAACAATATGATGATGAAATTAAGAAAGAGATAAATAGAGTTCCTAGCTTCCTACTTGTACTTTTGGACATGGGTTTTGAACCAAAAGATCAAATTGGAATCTTTAACAAGGTACACTCACATTTCTTGTTATTTAAGTTCCATACATGCGACCTTGTATAAGCTTGATGTAAATGCAGTATGAAGGAAACATATAAAAGAAACCATAATCGAAATACTCACTTATCAATGCGATCTCTTAGTTTTTTCAGGAACTTTTCATTATCTTTATTCACTTTGAAGACACTCTCTATAAACTTTTTCCTTTCCACTAATCCCAACTTCCTAACGTCTACTTTCTTTGTAATTAGTGTGTCGTCTCCTGCTACATCATCAGCATTACCAATTTCAGATCCACTGTGAAGTAGGATGCTTGTCCTCAGCCTATCATATGTGGGCAATCTCTCAATGGCTGCCCATATTAGGTTTTGTTCATCATCATCCACGCTATCTCTTGTTGATTTGATAAAAGCATCTGCAATTCCCCCATTTTTCCTTCTACTTGAACTTGTCCAGCTTACATTTCTAGCTAGTAACTCTTTCAAGGATCCCAAACCTATCTCCAAATCTTCCATAATGCTAACTCTATTTCTATCTCAAATACACACCAAATAAAACCAATTCTACCAGTCTCCTATTATATGCAAATATGCCATGCCTGCTTGTCATTTTACAAGAAAGCCCAGCTGCATTCTCAGACGCCAGCTTTTCTTGGCCCACAAAACATGATTCTCATATCTACCATGAGAAGTACTTCAAGTCTTCAAGCTCTTTGCATTTGGTCCGTCAAGGCTTCCAATACGATATGGATATAATGTTCTATAGGACTCAATATCACTAATAGCTGTGAAGATTGAATATCTTCACCTCAATGATGGATCATATGGTGTTATTTTTCACATCAATCACAAAATTTATTTACACAGTTCACAGATTTTTTTTTCTTTTAAAACTTTGGTGATGCTAAATCATTCCTGGAATATCAAAAGACAAAAGAGTCAACTATAAAGAGTTAAAACTCTGAGTGCAGCAACACCACAATCATGGGAATAGGCCAACCTGGCCCTTTCTACATGTGCATTTCCTGTCATAAAATACATTTCATTTGTTTATTCGATGGGTAAACATATGAGGACCACTTCTTTTGGATTTGTCTGGGTAAATATATAAGGACTACGCACTTGTAAAAAACGGGACAAACTCTGAACATTGAAATGCTCCGAGTGGTTTGAACTTTTGAAAAGTTAACAGGGAATCTAAATCTTAAAACTTAGAACCGTTCATTTATATAAAAAGATGATGGCTGGTTTTGTGCGTTGTCTATAAGCTGGAAACACGATTAACTGCTTACAAAACACGCGCTACAAATTATATGATAATAAATTAAAATTAATTATAACTCAAATTTTAAATAAATCAAAGGAGTTGAGAATAATAATAATATATATTAGATGTATGTTGTGATTGTAGTAGGAGAGATTAGGATTAATTTAATTTCAATGGTTGATAAAAAGGTGTTCATTCGTTTGGTCACAATTTTTAATTTTAGTTTGGGATTGTTTAAAATTGGATGTATTAGAAGCATAATAATGAAAATTGGTTGTCTTCAAAATTTTACGTTAGGACACGATCAAACTGTTTTTAGTTTAGATGATGTGATTTTGTTCTATATGACATAATTCTATTCTTTAAGGAATTTAACTTTTAATAGCTACAAAAGATGTTTCCTTGATGCATATTTGCATAAGGCAAAATTGGGTGGTGTTGAGAAGCATGGTTAGGTTCTAATATAATAATGAGGAAGAGTGAGTGACATTATTGTTTATAGATGGGTACAAATTGATTCATCAATAATAGAGATAGAATAAACAAAGGTGTTGAACAACAATGTAGATACTAGTTGCTAGTTGAACTTGTCAAGGACAAATATGCAAATTTGTTGACATATTTTAATTAAATGCTCTCCATGACAATGCAATGATTAAAATTTACTAAAAATATGACTTTAAAAACACAATTGTAGACACTTAAAGCCTTTGAAGATCTGGGGCCACTTATACCATAAAAATGTGTGCAAAGTGGTGTGAAACAAAAAGGGAAAAGTGTAAGGTTTACACTTTTTTCTTCTACATTTTATCCTTATTTTTTGTGTGTGCAAGTTAACATGAGTATGCATGTCAACATATAAATAACCATGATATACAAAGAATATAACACTTCTAGGTTTTTAGTTACTAAAACAAATATTTACTCCCAACCTTTGAAAACCATGCATGAATTGAAGTTAAATTATTAATAAGATGCCTCCTTGAATTTGTGTTTTATGGTGAAGTGCACACAAATTGAGAGACATGAACAAAAATCGATGACCAAAAATTAACAATGAGCAAAGTATGGCATGTAAATGTAAAATTGAGTGACGAATGTGTACCTATTGGATACTTAATGTGTGCCATTAATGTGTCTTATGGTGAAGTGTGCACAAATTTAGGAGAGACACGAACAAAAATTAATGAATAAAATTTGACAATGGGAGTAGAGAATGACATGTAAATGTAAAACTGAGTGGAGAATGTATACCTATCGGATACTTAATTGTGTGCCATCAATGTGAATGAAATATGCCCCTACATTTTCCCCAATAAGTAAGCACGATGACATAAAAACTACGAGAAGAAATGATACCTTGCCCCTCAAGTGGCAAGATCAAGTAAAAAGAATAAAAAGAACATGTTAGTTAGGTTAGGAAATTGGTTGTAAATGAATCTAGAAATGGAAAAGTGAAACCCAATGCTCATTAATTTCAAATGATGCTATAAAGTACCTTATCAACATGAAATTATAGTTTAGTTTATCTTCAAAATAACTATTCAACTTTTGTTGTACTTAAGTAAAGTAATTAAAAATATTATTACTACATTTGTTGCTTACACCTATGATTACTTGCATTAGTTACATCCCTGCTTAATTCAAAGGTGGCGGTGTTAGACCAAACATGTATGAAAATTTCAAAATTTTCTCTTTTAAATGCTTTGGTAAGGATGTCAGTTGTTTGTTTTGCGATTGGACAATGTTTTAGTTATACGTTACTATCTTTTACATGATGTTTGTAATGGCACTTTTCTCCAAGACTTGAGTAATTGCAACATAATTAATAAATTAAATATTAATGTTAAGATCAATTATAAGATGTGATAAGATTAAATTAGATGTAAATAAATAAAGTGACTATGACATGCAATAATATGATAAGAATTTTAAAGTCAATTGTTAACACAATAAATTGAATAGCATAGCCACATAACTGAACCATATTATCACCAAATCATATATAAAACCTTCTTAATATCTTATAGCATCAAGGTTTTCGATGCCTATCTTAACCTTAAGTACTTGGAATGGTCATTCTCACTCTAAGAAGATTCTGGTGGCCTTGGGTCCTTTATGGCTATAACACTTCACTGAGGAAACCGGTTCTTATGCAAAACCTGGCATGCCTTTACAAATATGAAAAACAAAACCCTTGCCAGGATACTCCCAAGTGTATGATGTAACTCAAGTTGGACAAACACTGCATGCCCCTTCTCACTAATGCTCATAGCCCACCAAGCCACCACCTTCTTCTTCCATAAGTGATCTCAATGCCTCTTCCAAGTCTCACATAAATAACTTATTTAACCTTTTAAGGGGTGGTTTCGAAACCATCACACCATTTCTAAAAGGTCACATTAATTCTTTTAATAAATATAATTATTCCTCCCCTTAAAGAGATTTTTTCATAAATATTATTTATTAATCTTTCTTTTAACCAAAGGATTATAATATCCTTTATTTTTATCTCCCTTTTTAATTCTAATTACATGACAATGTTAGTTACATGGCAATGTTGAATTAAATAAAAGATTGTGTTGATGCACTTGGTTTGATTTGAAGCATTAGTTTTCTTATCATTTTGATTGTAGAAGTGTTGTAAACATGAGAGGCATGGAAGAAATTTCTCTTGTTGCCTTTGAAGATATCACATATTCTAAATCTACTAATGAGAGAGCTATCATTGGTTGCTTCTATAACTTCCAAGAGATGACTATCAATCTTAAGTGCATTAGGAAACCAAAAGTTGATTCCCCTTATTCCAAGTCATTTCTTTAGTTCGAGTCTACATATTTTACTAACTTAGAGTCGTGTGCTTTGGAGTATTTTATTCCATAGTTTTGAATTCCCTTGAGATATTCAAGAAGTCATTCCATTATTCAATAATTTCTTCTAATTTGTTTAATAGATAGTAGGGGATTGCAGCAATAAAGAAATATCTAGTCTCATTATTGTTTACATAGCCGAATAAGTTTGTATTTAATTGTATCTACAAACTTTGTAGTACTCTTTGATCTCATTTTTTTTCCATAGGAATTTTAAGAGGTCTACAACCTGTCATTCTAAATTTGCAATTTTTTTTTACCAATATATAACTATTGAGGGATGAAAATATACTTGGAATTTTAAATTATCTCAATACATTAATAAAAATGAAGGTATCTGCAATGTTGTAAATTGTATCCTCATACAATTTCGCACTCATTTGGGGCTCACTTTGGTGGTTTTCCCTTATGACCATGGTTTATGACTAATTGTGCTCAAGACATGGCCAAATATGGAAGCTCAACACAATTCTATGCTCATTAATTTTGATTCTAGGTCAAAAAGTCAGGATTGTGATGCCTAGTGTCATGGCCTAGTTAAAATGGTCCCAAATTTGAATACTTAACGGTCAGAATGTTGTTAAATGAGAAAGCGCTTCTCAATGTCGACCTTATTCAAAATTTCAACACAAAACATGTGAAGTTGTGTATAAATACAACTTTGACCCCCTCATTTGAACATCTCTCTACAAGCATTCAATTCTTATCACCCCAATTGAGCAACGCAATAAGGTATCTTCAAGGCATTACATGAGAGATATGAAGTTAGCAATCATGATAAAGTTTATGTGTGCCTTCATGAATAAAAGCATGCATTAGCTCCTATCAAGCAACACCAACCTTTCATGAGGCTTTAAGGTATGAAGATCATAGTAATGTATCGTTTGTCAATTCACCATTTCCTTAATGTTTTCAACCTCTATCCTACTAGGGGTAAGCTCTCTTTTCTAATAATCATAGTTGTAGGGGAGGTTAATTCGTACCGTTCGTTTGACTTAGGCAAGCCCCTATACAACACCATTTTTCTCTTTTGTGTGTGCAAGTAACAGGTCTGATAGCGGAAAGTTATAGTGTTGTAGAGTGCAAACTGAGACATAAGTCCAAATTTTGAAGACGCGAAAAGCCTTAGTCTATGTTGATTTGCACATTTGACTGACACTTTTTGGTTGAATTTTGGTGGGAATGATCTATAGGGCATTGTAATCCAGAATTTGAAGTTTTAGGCGACATAATGATCTTTAGGTCTAGGGTGCTTAGCACATCTGACTGACATTTTCAACTCTATATTTCATTGACAGGTTCCTTTGTGTTTTTCATTTCTTGATTTGTGCTTCTAAGTTGGTTTTTTGTTATGCATCTTTCAGTTTATGTTAAATCTTGTCAATTTCCTAGCATTTCATCTAGTTCCCACCTACATTATTTCATATCCGATCATATCTAATCATAAGAGAACAATCAACCACAACACCCCACTCTCCTAAGGGATTGAAGTTGGGCCTAATTGATTATTCTCCAATGAATTTAAGGGGATTGGAAATGATTTGTAGTTTGGATGTTTTGATTAGTGAATACTGATCTCCTCCTTTTCATTTTGGTGAACCCAACATTGCTTGCATAATTTTTTATTTGAATGTTCAGATCTTAGTTTAATTGCATACGATTTTTAGATTTAGAGACTCTAATTTCTAAATTTCATCTTTTATACATGCTTGCATTCATTGATTAATCATCATTTTCTTAGCTTATATTGTTTAAATAGGTGGTTAATTAAACATTTCATTGCTAATAGCAATATATAATCACTTCTTTCATTGCATATCATTTGTTAGTTGCATCCATTATTATTCACAATTATATAAAAAGCATTGAAAGCATAAACCAATCCCCTTTTCCTTTGCCTATAGCCTTCCTTCTTTGTTTCCTACGAGCAATTGTGTTTTATTGGAGGTTGTACTTGTGTATGAGTTTTATAACCCATTGTTCTCAATCCAATATCCTTGTGAAAAGAAGTTATAGACTTATGGCTTCTCATGGTTTAATTACTAAAGGTTTTGAGCCTTGGTTGAATTATTCTCACCAATGAGCTTGGGTAAATCCTCTTCTCTTAATCCAACACCTACTTTGCCATGCTAGTCCTATACACCAATCCTTCTTTGTTCTTGCATGCTCCATGTATATATGTAACCTATGTTGATCATGTTACTCCTGACATTTTAGATCGATAAGATCCCAAGTCTTGGGGGCTTGGTGTTGTCTTATCTCTATAATGTCTTGGTTAAAGAATTTTTATGCTATCATATACTATACCAAGAGTACGAGTATAAGATCATACTCCCGTTAAAGTGGGGGTTGAGTGTAGTGTTGTAAATTGCATCTTCATACAATTTCACACTCATTTGGGGCTTATTTTGGTGGTTTTCCCTTATGCCCCTGATTAATGATTGATTGTGCTTAAGACATGGCAAGCTCTCTTTTCTCATCATCATAGTTATAGTGGAGGTTAATTCCTACCAAGGTTTGACTTAGGCAAGCCCCTACACAACACAACACTTTTGTCCTCTTTTTTGTGTGCAGGTAGCAAATCTAACAACCGAAAGTTATAGAGTTGTAAAGTGAAAACTAAGATAGTTCCAGATTTTGAACAAGCAAAAAACCATGGTCTATTCCGATTTTCACAAGTGGCCAACACTTTTTTGGCTGAATTTTGGAGGGAATGATCTGTAGGGCATCCCGATCCATAATTTGAAGTTTTAGTTGTCAAGAAGACGTTAAGGTCTATGGCGCCTAGCACATCTGATTGACACTTTCAACTCCAATTCCAATGGCAGGTTCCTCTTTGTGTCTCATTTCTTGGTTTGTGCTTTTGAGTTGATTTTTTATTTTGTATCTTTCTGTTAATGTTAAATCTTGTCAATTTCCTAGCATTTCAACTATTTCTTGCATCATTTCATATATAGTCATATCAAATTAAAAGAGAACAATCAACCACAATGCGTACGTCTCCTAAGGGGCTAAAGTTGGGCCTAATTGATTGTTCTCCAATGAATAAGGGGATTAGAAAATATTCCTAGTTTGCATGTTTAGACTAGTGAACACTAATCAATTCCTTTTCATTATCCAAATCAATCATTGTGAAACCTTTTTTCAACTTTGCTTTTATTGTTGTGTATTTTTCATTGTTACTTCTTATGAATAGGTCATCCACATTTGCAATCAAGTATGCGATTGTTCTATCAACTTTCTTGACAAAAAGAGTTACAAATTAAAATTTGAAAAAGACTCAAAATTTATCTTTAGGAGGCACCTAGCGAGCTTTTCATGCCATACTCTTTGGGCTTGTTTCAAACCATCTAGTGATTTTATCGATTTGTACACTTTTTGTTGGTGACATGTTCAAGTGCAAAATCTTTTGCTTGAGTCATGCATATTATTTCTTTGAGATTACCAATTAGAAAAGTAGCCTTGACATTCATTTGATATGGATTTTCCACTTGTGTTGTGTTACCAAAGAAAGTAACTCTTATTAATAGTAGTTCACTTCATTGTAGGTGTGAAGATTTTGATATGAGTGCACATAAACAGAAAGCTCACAAGAGACATTTTCTCAACAAAAGGCTTTGTAGCCCTACTTGGTCCGTTTGCCGCCTTTGGGCTATTATTTAATTTTTGATAGCCTTTGGGTTATTATTTAATTTTTTATGGCCTTTTGGCTATGTAAAGGGTCAAGGCCCTAGTTACACATTTCTTTTTTAATTAAAAAAACAAAAGGCGATTGAGAACATGTTCATAATAAGTCTTTTAAAGGAATATAATGATGGTTCTAGAATAAAGAAGCTAATCTCAACACAATTTTTTTTTTTAGGGAAACTCATGATTTTAGTCTGGTTAGAGCCTAGAGAGACCACCTATGCAAGATCTCTTCCCACTTAAATTGTTGAGGTCACACTGGGGGACCTCAATCCCCAATTTAATAACATTTCACTTGTTCAAACTTGTGAGATCAATGTCCTAGTGAAGATAAATAACTTGCGATCACAACCCAATGAAGGCACATATCCTACGAGCATGTTAGCCCAACGAAGGCCCAAGGCTTGAGAGCTCATTCTTGGTGGTTGCCTCACTAACAAAATGACTTTACCACAACACTACGCCTCAATCAACATCTCTTTACAAAAATATTATTATAATATACTAATCAAATATTATATCTAATAAGAAACCTATATTCTACTATATTAATTCATTATGCCAAGAGGCATCTACAATGACATCAAAATGTTCATTATTTTTAGTCAACATTCTACACTCGCGATGCACAAAAAAATCATAATTATTCAACATTCAATGATAAAAATAATAAAAAGACCACTCAAATCAACATGTAAACATAATATCAATATTTGGGTTTCAATACTACAAGTCATATTAAACCTACATACATGGGATATTCCCACAAATTAGTCCCACATACATATGTTTGATCTTGCATGAAGCAATTCAGTCTTGAGGCTCATAAAATAAAGAAAAGAAAAAATATGAAATTATTTTTAAATTTAGATAAAATTACCAAAAAAAAAAAAAAGTAAAAAGTAAAAATGAACTTAGAAGCATTGAAATCTCATTTCATTTGATATGTGCATGTACTCTATCTACTCAAGTTAAGATATATCCTCTATAATGTACCATGATGATTACTCTTCAAAGCTTGGATATAATATTTCACTAGGACAACAAGGAAATGAAATTTATTTACTTTACTGTGATACCTTGAGCACCTTTAGCCTTGATATTACTACTTGCCTTAAGGTTATTTTTGTCTAAAAAACATTGCACTATTGTACCCTTTTAAAAGAATTTTTTATGTTATGCATTTATTACTACAATTATCTTATCAAAACAATGGTTGTGAGACATATAGGTCTAGGAGGGATTAACACAAATTATCACATGAGACATATGAAGACTCCACTTACTATTAGGCCACTACTATCAATGACAGTTTCTTAGATATGCATCACTTATCCAATGCTTCATTTCTACACCATATTTGCCTCAACACCAACCTCCAAATCTTTTACAACCATGTTATCTTCATTCATTTGTTCATCGATTAGCACCCTGTCAATGTAACTCTCACGCTCTTTCTCATCACAACCTTCCATCTTTGTTAGTTCATACATGTCATCCTTATCATTAGTAATTGTATGTCGGAAATGTGGTATCAACCTGCAATAGGAGAAAACATCTCAAACATACACATGAAACATTATGTTAGAGGTTAGAAATCAATATTCAAAACCAAGAAGCTAACTTTGAAAAACCCAACTCTAAGCATGTCCCATGCTCTCTATCTCTAAAGGTCCTCAAGATTCAAGGTAGCCCTCACTTGGAAGAGCACTTTATGTCTTGGATGACAACCTAGAGAATGAGATTTATGTATGATTCTAAGATCTAAATGGAATGCAACTAAGATCTTAGTGATATGCTAAGATGAGATGATGAAGATAAAATGCAAAACTAGATTATTAAGATGCTAGATGGATTAATTAAGCTATGTGAGTATGCAATGCTAGCAAAGATGTGTAATTAAGCTAAAAGATGAGTGAATCTAAATGCTATGAGATGGATGCTTGATGCTAATGCTTGGATTCTTGAAGATGACTTGGATGTTTGAAGATGGCAAGATGAGCTCCTTAACCTGCAAAATGACTGTAATTTGGATGCACGAGATTGTTACATGAATTGAAGAAGGAATGGGCTCTATTTATAGGAAAAATAGAGAAATGGATGGTTGAGATTGAGTAATCGCAATAAAGGCTAGGATTGAAAGTTATCAATCCATGGGATAGATTCAATACAATCCTAAGTTGACAAATGTCACCTTGAGATAGCTTGAGAGGATGCTAAGAAAGCATTAGGGACAACCTCAAGAGGTTAGGACATTGGATAATGTCATTACCCAAGGTGCAAACTCTTGTGCAACATGGGAAAATGGTTAAAGGGACAACCATCATGGCTAAGGGGTGTGGGCTTGTAAGACCTTTTCTCATAGACCTCCCCCACAAAAGTCATATATCGTTTATCTGAGAGTGGACATATTGGGGCATCCAAAGTAGTTCACAGGTGTAGCACTCCAAGATGGGGAAGATGAGTCATAGAAGTCTGCCGAGAGGGTAAATTAGGAAATTCTACCTATCCTCTCAAAAATATATCCAAGAGCTAAATCATGCCACCCACAAAACTGGTGCTTGAAGTCATTTCAAATTTGTATTCCATCAGTCGAGGTTGGATAACGTATGCTTGAAGCACGTTGGGAGGGTCTCATTCAGTAGTTGTCATGAAATAATTCATCATAAAGCTAAATGATTTAAGAAAACTTGCACGAGTCATGTGTGCTCCATGCTTATCATCCCTGAAACCATTTAATTTCTAGTCACATTCATTATTCTATTTCAATCAAGGAAAGGTTGCTTGGCATGATAGAACGGACAAATCAACCTCCACCCCACTCTTTGAGGCTAGCTTGACAATCTTGTCAGCAAGGTCGTTAGCTATTATTTGGCTCCAATGTGGTAGGCTTTATGGTCCATTTAGATCTAAGTTTCCCCTTTCTATGACCAAATTGGCCAAGTCATCTACTGATCCATTCCCTTCCCAATATATATGAGATATTTAAAAATTTAGGAAGGAATTAGCAAGTTATCTAATTGGTTTTAACCATGTGTCCAAATTCCAATTTGGGGTAGAGTTTTGCCTAATATAAATGATTGTTATGAGAGAATATCCTTTTGAATGGATTTGATCCATCTAAAGCTCCCTACCCATTTCCAACTCTAATAGTGCTACTTTGAACTTAGCTACATTGTTTGTGGTCTTTCCTAAGAAAATTGCTCTCTCAGCCAAGTTATTTCCATTATAGTCTCTTGCAATACATCCAACATTATTGGGGTTAAGGTTGCCTTTGGAGGCCCCATCAAAATTTATCTTAACCCATCCTACCTTAGGGGCGCACCAACTGACACCGTCATGGGATTGCTAGGAAGATCAACCTTCCTTGTCCCATTAACGAGGGTAGAGTAACTATGTTAGTTGTAGCTATGATCAATAAATTTAAAAATGCAAATAAAAGACTAAAAAATAAATAAAAATTAAACCTTTATTCCATGCTCAATTTTCACCTCCAATAGAGTAAAAGAGGCAAATGCACCTAAAATGAAAGAATCAAAACAAGTCCCATAAAGGCCTCTTGTTACACATTAAGTGTGTGGATATGCTCAAAATTTTGGATGAGAGAATGAAGGTATGTTCATGCTTGCAGTAGCAACATAACCTTGCATTCATGTAGTATATGAGAATATGCCACATGAAACACTAGTTATAGATTTTTGGGATGATTGATCAATGGATAGGTTTGGTTTTGAAGAACAATGTTTGATATTGATTAATGTGTTTGGGTCCTAGAGAGACTACTACCTTGAAATTGGTACATAAATGGAGATATATGATTCAAGGAGATTGGATAGTGGAGACTATTATCACTAAGGTTTTCACCCTACCTAAGCCTAGACTCGGCTAACCTGTGACACATGGGACTAGCTCTAGGTTGTGGGTACCCTATTATGGAAGTAGACCTCCAGAGAGGGCTGGTTCCTTTTGAAAACTCCTAAAACTACAAATTCTTGACAAAGAAAAGGGTAGAAGAAATGCTTTCAAAATAAAAACCTACTACTTGAGGTCATGCACCAACTGTTTTGTTTTCTGATTTTTCAAAATTGACTGATTACAATTGTTTCAATAAAAAAAAACTAATAAAATTCACAACTCACTTGATCCCTAAGATGATCATAAGTACTTCATATAGAGTCCATTCTTTTCAGTTTGTATGAAAGATGATATGAACCATACAATTGTATAGAATGAAAAAAAATATTTGGCACAATATATAACCTGATCAAAACAAAAGGTACTTGCTAAAACACTATACAAATGCATAGAACAACAAATGATTCAAAGACAAATCACAATGAATGCTTTGCACAATAAAATATAAATGACAAGGAATGAGTAGGAACAACAATAGTATTCTTCATTGATTTTTAAAAGAATTTGATTTTAACATATATATGCACAACTCTAATTTTCATGTATAGAAGGCTACAAGAAATAACATAGCTAAATACATACAAAAATCAAAGGTTACAAGACTTAAATCTATGTTGTACATACAGGGAAATAGCAAGAATCTTGACTGTACAAATGACTGATAATTGCCTTTTATTGAAGTTTCTCTTGAGATTTTAATTTCAAAATTCTGGCTCCTTTAGGATTGATGACTTAGCTGCCTTGTTGAGTGTGTTGGCTGCTTCTTTGTCCCTTTAAATCGGGTCTCAACAGGCTGTGGATTTAAAATAAGAGTCTTGTTAGGCGAGCAAAATTGAAAGGCCTACAAAATGGGGTTGGAACTGAAGATTTTGAGATGCTTTGCCTCCAAACTTCTCCTTGGTTGATGTCTCACACCTTGAGGACTATAAATCAAGGGTAGGACTACACATTTGAGCTCAACAACCTCCTCAAAATGCGGGATTTGCTTCTAGCTGACCCCCTTCACTAAATGTTGAGATTGCATTAAAGATTGATTTCAAATCTCACCATCATATCTCATGAGACTTCCTTTGATGATTAAGATGGTTATCTTTTCATACCCTTTTATTGTTATCAACTATCCTTCTCATAGGGGACTGTACTTTGACCAGAGTGACTGTGATGTGCTCTTTGAGTACATTATAGTAGGCTTCTTTGTTGTCCTAGTGATTCTAAGAGGACCTTTTCATGTTGTATCACTGACATCTTGTTAATATCTTTGTCATCAATATCTTATTTGTACCTTGTAACTTCACCCTAGGGCTTCTTGCATCATATATACTTCAACATTACTGCTTCCTTTGTTGTTGTATATGTGACATGGTATGGTATGTGTACTTTATTCTTTATTCATTTCTCATTGTCAAAAGCATTGTAACTTTTGACCTTTGGACTATCTTGATGACTACTCCTTTCATTTAGTGTGCACACTGGTAAGACTACTCGTTGTTCTAATGAAACTGAGACATGCTAATAAACTGTACTTACTATATTCTTTGTCACAGCATCAATCTACCCCTTTGTGAATAGTGATATGACTTGTGCCTCTAACAATGGTAACCTTCCTTGAAGACTATATTTTCAATCTTCCATTGGATCTCATGGTCTCACTGTTTTGTGTTATGCTAACTGGGATCCTTCTCATGTATGACTTCTTTGACAACATTCATGATGATTTCTTTTAACTGCAACTCTATATTGTATTAATTCTTGCTCTGTCAATGTTCTTGTTGATTGTTCCCAATGATGACTGGAACATTCTTATTGTAGATGTCGTTGTGATTGTGATATCTACTTCTGGGCCGAGAGTCATTGTGCCTTTTTGTTGCTTCTATCAGTGCTCATTGTTTTAGCTAGTTATCTTACAAAGTCTGCCCTTAAACTGTCATGAGAGGTCAAACTAGTAGCAATGTTGCTCACTACTTTTGATGGCTTGGTGACTACTTTTTGATCATTGCTCATTGACCGTCCATAACTGTTTTGATTGTATTAGAAAACTTTCATGTGATAGTGACTTGTGATCAACATAATCATTGTTCTTCTTTGTGATTGAGACTGCACTTATCCCTTTCTCTGATTTATACTTGTAATACTTGATCAAAATTCCTTTCAAACTACACTTTTGACAGAGGTATCTCTTAATGCATAAGAATCTCATTGTTTCCCCATGACTGTCTCATATACTATTTTTGAAAACTTGGTTTGTAGTAGGGTTCTAGCATTGACTGCCATTTCATGGCACCTGACCTTGTTGTTGCTTTGGAGGTGGTCAATCTTTATGGCTATCTTTTGATGGCTCTAAGACCACATATGGCCCTTGGCGACTGATCTACTGCCCTCATGTAGTTTGGGACTCATTTTTTACCATGGCTCATCTTTAATGTTAAAACCCTCTAAATTTGTCCTTATTTGCTTTCTTTGAATGTCATTTGTCTCTTCAGGCTGCACCATGACTTCATTAGATAGTTATTTTTTTCCTTAAAACCCTTTGGAACTATCAACTTCTACCTGCCAAACTCATTCCAATGCCTATATTGTCATAGAGGTGACCATATTGGTGCTTGAGATTTCTCCTAACCCGTGACTTTGCAGTTTTTTGGTCATGGGTCTGTCTTTTCATGGTTGCATCCATATTCTGATCTATGAGACTCTTTAACAGTCTTTTCATCTTTCCCATTGTCTTTTAGGTCTGCAATATTTCCTCTAATAACCCTTGGCAATGATATCGTTCAAGGAAGCCTTCTCATGAGTGCAATGACCATCCCTTAATAGTGGTATCACTTTTACAACATCAATCTTTCATTTGATGAACCTTTCTCATAGGCCTAAGACTATTATCTTTGAACACTTGATTGCAATATTTGGAGGTTTCTTCTCAGTCTGTGGCGCCATTATTGACTGTGTTTTTTCCATGTAGACTATGCTTTTGTGATTGTATTTTCCCATCCCACTGTATCTTTGTGATTGAGACTACGCCTTCTCATCCTCTATGTTAATATGACTTTAATTAGCCGCTCAATACTATTTTATCTGCATATTGTTGCTTCGGTGAGCTTTGTGACTGATTATTACTGCTATATTGACAAGTCTTAGACTTCTACCACTGTGATTTGATGATGCATTAACTATGATAATTATACCTATTCACCATCTTTATAGCCAGAGGAGAGTTGTTGTTCTGATCCACTGTGATAGTCTATCATTATAGTCTTTGGAATGCACTGTTTCTAAAATTATCATAAATCTTTGACCAATTTTATCCATCACACCCTATAAAATTTTAACCTTTTGGACTAAAAGGTTTGCAACAAAACATATCTTATTCTTCAAAATAAATGAAACAATGCTCCTACTTTGAACGTTGCAACTCCGAAGAAGGCTATCCAAACATTCACTGTGACCATCCCTTGAAAACCCATGAAAGATGAAACCCTAGCTCCTAGATAGAAATATATGTGGCAAGAAGAAGATTGGTTTGGGTTACTTTCAACACATGGGCTCATCTACTATTATTATTCCTTAATTGAATGAAACTCCTTATCATTCCACCCAAAACTGCACTTCAAACCTTGCTAATTGACTGTCAATCTTGAAGCTTGTGATGTAAACTATGTTCAAACTGGTGTTCTCATTAAATATATGTATCTTTCTCTCCTTGAAACTGTAGTTTTGAATCAATCTTGGAGAAAATAAGGTTTCAAAACCTTATCCTATAATGACCACTGGTTAGGGCTAGGAGCAAAAGCTTTACCAAAATGAAAATTCCAATTTCCCTCCCTAACCGAGGCCATGTGGTTTTTTTCTTAACTTTGCCTACATCAAGCTAGGAAGTAGGAAATAAGATTATCATGGAGGCATTTTATGCCATATTAAAATATTCAAACAAAAGATGGAGACATTTTTTAGCATAGGGTTTTATTTTATTTTTTTGTTATTTTGCCTCCTATCTCCTCAAAAACTTTTACACAGGACCATACAACTTAGTGTCAATCTATTTTTCACCTAACAATGAAAAATAGGTAACATTTTGGTGACTTATATGTGGTGTTTGCCTGCTAAAAAAGATGGACTACTAGCCCTTTTGCATTTCCATTAGGCATAGAGAGTTAAAACTCAAAAAATCAGACCTGAACTGACTAGACTTTGCTGCTAGAAACGTAGAACAACATTTAAAACTTAGAATAGACTGCTACAAACCCAAACATGACTGAAAACTACTAAAAACCCAAGGGACTGCCACTAAAACTTATGCTCAAGCACTTGGAGGAATACAACTGAACTAAAATATGGCTAAAACAAGATATTACAGTCCTTGTTGAAAAGAAAAACTAACCTACTCCTAAACTAATTGACAAAATGATGACTCAAACAAAACCATTCATTGGTTTTGAAAAATAACTACCCTTTCTTCTCAGTTTTGGATGAGTTCATGGTGATGGATAGCTGAGAAGAGATAAAAAATAAGATGATACCTAATGAAATTTTGTAAAAGTTCTTGAAAATTATAAACAAGCTCACTCACCACTTCATATTGAGAAAAATAATTGTTATTTGGAAGTGGTAAGGTGACTTGGATCTGCTCATTTGGAGCTACAAACTCATGCTTTGGTTCTATTATGGAAAGATTCCTGATTGGGCATTCTCTTGAGATACTCATCTTTACATTTTCACTGTTGGATTCCTCTTGCTCAGTTGTTTCCCTGACCATAGTCTGATTATGCTAATGATTCCTCTCCATTTGCACCATATTTGCCTCAACACCAACCTCCAAATCTTTTACAACCATGTTATCTTCATTCATTTGTTCATCGATTAGCACCCTGTCAATGTAACTCTCACGCTCTTTCTCATCACAACCTTCCATCTTTGTTAGTTCATACATGTCATCCTTATCATTAGTAATTGTATGTCGGAAATGTGGTATCAACCTGCAATAGGAGAAAACATCTCAAACATACACATGAAACATTATGTTAGAGGTTAGAAATCAATATTCAAAACCAAGAAGCTAACTTTGAAAAACCCAACTCTAAGCATGTCCCATGCTCTCTATCTCTAAAGGTCCTCAAGATTCAAGGTAGCCCTCACTTGGAAGAGCACTTTATGTCTTGGATGACAACCTAGAGAATGAGATTTATGTATGATTCTAAGATCTAAATGGAATGCAACTAAGATCTTAGTGATATGCTAAGATGAGATGATGAAGATAAAATGCAAAACTAGATTATTAAGATGCTAGATGGATTAATTAAGCTATGTGAGTATGCAATGCTAGCAAAGATGTGTAATTAAGCTAAAAGATGAGTGAATCTAAATGCTATGAGATGGATGCTTGATGCTAATGCTTGGATTCTTGAAGATGACTTGGATGTTTGAAGATGGCAAGATGAGCTCCTTAACCTGCAAAATGACTGTAATTTGGATGCACGAGATTGTTACATGAATTGAAGAAGGAATGGGCTCTATTTATAGGAAAAATAGAGAAATGGATGGTTGAGATTGAGTAATCGCAATAAAGGCTAGGATTGAAAGTTATCAATCCATGGGATAGATTCAATACAATCCTAAGTTGACAAATGTCACCTTGAGATAGCTTGAGAGGATGCTAAGAAAGCATTAGGGACAACCTCAAGAGGTTAGGACATTGGATAATGTCATTACCCAAGGTGCAAACTCTTGTGCAACATGGGAAAATGGTTAAAGGGACAACCATCATGGCTAAGGGGTGTGGGCTTGTAAGAGCATTAAATGTTCTTGGGAAGGCTTTGGAAGGTTAACTTGCCCAAAGAGGAAAACCTCTAGTGGTTTTGTAAGATCCTTACATGTTTGGAAGATTCAACAAGTTAACTTGTTGAAGAAGGTAAAGTCTTAAATGCATTTTGAAGACTTTCTTCCAAATTTGGAGAAGTGACTCCCCCAAATTTAGGGAAAGGACATGATTGGGAGATTAGACATGATTAAGGTGGATTAGAGGGTTTCTAGAAGAAATTAGGATGCAAGTGGGAGATGTAGGATTTTGCAAGTGGGTGAGGGAAAATAGGATTTTTAGTTAAATTAAAATGATTTAATTTAGCCAAAAGGGATGCAACTTGCATTTGAAAGATTTTTCAAGTGGGGGGATTTACAAATAAATTTTGATTTATTTAAATGCAAAGGGATTTTTCAATTAAATGTAAAATTAATCAAAGAGGGAAAAGGGGGTTTTAATCAAATAAATAAGATTAATTCAATAAATGGCTAAGGGTACTTAATCAAACCTTAGTTTAATTAATAGGTTAGACTAGAAGAAGGAGATTTAATCAAATCTTTAATTTGATTAAAAGGTCAATTAGAAGAATAGGTATATTAATTAAATCTTAATTTAATTAATTGGAAGAATTGGGGATAATTAAATGAATAAAATTCACTTGATTCATTGCAACTTTTAGGTGTCTACGGTAACAAATAAAGGGAGTTCAACAAATAAATCGGCTTGAACCTAAGATTCAATAAGTATTACATTCTCAAAAACCTATTGCTCCCAATTCTCTTTGTCAAAAGATGGATGCTTAGTATCTAAACTTGAAACAAAATGCTCAAGATCATCCCAAAATGAGTCCTCTTTATTCTCATTTTCATTTTGTTGCAGAGGAGGAATGCCTTTTACCTCATTGCAACTCTCTCGAAGGATTGATGTATCATTAACATGGTCCTCTTGAATGATAAGCTCTGATTTAATAACTTGATCAACTTGAACAACAACCTCCTTTGTATCTTTAGTTTGTTGTTGCAATTGATTTGTTGGCATTGAACATTGTGTAACCTCCTTATCTTCAAAGAAAAGTGGAAGTTCATTGAATAAATCAAGCAAAAACTCATGTTGGTCACTAATTTCCTGCCCTATAACTTGTTGCTCCAGCTTGTTATGCTTTGTATAACAGGTCTCTTGAGATGTAATAGGGTCCACTCGATCAATTTGTGGAGCTTCTTGAGCTATTGGAAAACAAGTAGGTTCTTCAAGAGGCTTCTCTTGAGGGATTATAGGATGTGTTTGTCTATATATAAGCTTGTGTGATGAAGGATAACTCCTGAAGCTTGGGATTTTACTTTTAGGAGGCTCAATAGGTTCATCTTGCTTGAGGGATGTTGTCTTGAACATGGGAACCTCTTTTCTAAAGAAAGGATTTGGAAGGGTAACAGTTGGGTGGGTTTCTTTATTAGGTATAGGTTATTGTAATAAAGGTGACTCTCTAAAATTAGGAATTGAAACCTTGGAAGACTCAAGGGACTCACCTTGCATGAAGTTTGGAAATTTGAACTCATGAACCTCTTCTTTCATAGGTTGATCTACAACTTTGAATGATGATTGATTAAAACTTGGGACACAAGGAGCTGATTGAATTTGTTGCCTTTGAAGTTGAGAAAGTAAGAATTTCATTTGATCTTCTTTTTCAGCTATCTCCCTTGCAAGATCCTCCTCAAATTGCCTCTTTTGATCCTCCAACTCTTGCTCATGTAGATAGACTTGATAAGTCCATTCATGTTATTGTCTTTCAAGCTCTTTTTGTCTTTTGATTTCATCAAATTGGCTTTGAATGTATGCAACCATATCTTTTATGCTCATTGTATCGGTACTCTGAAGTTGAGTACATTCATATTTAGGCTGCCAAGGGGCTTGAGCATGGGTGGGTGGGTGGTAAGCATATTGTTGGTGTAAATAAATATTCATTTTGGATATTATTACACTTACTTAAGTTAACTTAGGATAATGCATCTCTTCGTAGTTTGGATTTGAGACACTTAGGGAAGTGTGCACATAGGGATAGAGCTTGTAGGAGAAATTCCACCTTTTGTGGTCCTATTTTGCTGTTACACTCCACATTCAGTGGGTCATCCACCTCTTGTGGAATATTATATTATTTCTCCTACCTACCTCTAGTATTTCTTACCTACCCTTGTTTCTCATTCATACATCTATATGGCCTTGCCTATATAAGCAGGCCTATATTCATTGTATTGGTTAATCCAGTTGATCATTTGCATATTGATGAGAATACAGTTTGTTCTTGCCATTCTATTATCTCTTTTTATGCTTTTCATTGTGCCCTTGATCTTGGCAAAATCCTACATGGTATCAGAGCTATTGGGGCTTCATTGATTGGTTTTTGGAGACATCATGGAAGGCTTCTATTTTCGGATTTGGGGATCTTCATTTTTTGGGGGCGTCATACAGCGATTTGGACATCACTGTTGAATCCGAGAGGCCGTTTCCATAAATTTTGACTATAAAGTCGACCTATTTTGGTGAGAAAATTTTTTTTTCCCCATTTTGGCTATTATCGTACGGATTTCGAATTTTTTTTCAAAAAATTTATTTTTCGAAAGAAAAAAAAAATCGAAAAAATCAAAAAAAGCAATCAAAATTTAAAAAAAAAAAAAAAAATTTGCTGGTTTTTGGGGGGTCCGCAGACCCCCCCGTACCCTGCGTGTGCCACAGGTTGCAGGCATACCAGTTGTACCCGTTGTCGACACGTACAGTACCGTCGGGACCCGCGTCGACCAGTCTCCCCACTGACGCCCAGGTCCCCTCCCGCCGGCCCAGATCTCCAGCCACCACCGCCCGCGCTGCCGCTGTCGTGTACATCGCCGCCCCACCGTGCACCTCCCGCCGGCGTCCAAGTTCCCCACTGCCCGCGCACGCCGCCGCCCACACCCTTCGGCAGCTCCTTACACCGTCGGCCGCCTCGACTCCTGGACAACCACCGGCTGCCTCGGCTCGCGGCCCGCCGTCGACCCCCTCGGCTCCAACCGCTCCCTCCTCTCCGGCGACCACTAAAATAGGAGGACCCGCGTCTGCCACATGGCAGGCGGGCAAAACCGTACACCCTGCACAGTGACGTCAGCATCTATACGGCAGCATAGTCACCGCGTACAATCAGCAGTCCGTACAGTACGAACGCCCAGTCAGCAGGGAGGTGAAGTTTTCGCAACGGTCATACGGCCGTCAAATTTAAGACAGTGAATTGCTGACATCAGCGCCACATCGGCAGCTTTTTGAAATTTTTTTGACCCCTCTCCATTGGGCTTTTCAGTTTTGCAATCCAACTTTGAAAGGCCATATCTTGCTCTTTTTTGCTCCTTTTTTTGTGCAATTTTTTTTGAAATGGGCTAAAATTTTGTGATCTTCGCAGTGGTGTGGTTATTTTCTGATTTTGGTGCACAATGTTTTTGGAATTTTTGGATTCTCTCAGTTGTTCCTGTCCAATCCTCAATTCTGCAACTTCAAAGGCCTCGTTTGAGCTCATACGACCTCCTTTTCAGGTGTCGTTTTTTTTGAAAGTGCATATTTTTTCATCTACTTTCATAATATATGATCAAATTTTAGAGATTTTGAGTGGAAATTGTACTTTTAGATATTGGTCTTATTTGGCCTATTAGGTACTTGTAAATTGCTTGGATCTTAGTTAGATCTCTTGCATTATCAGTTTGAGTCTCTTTTGGCCTTATTGAGGCAGTTGTAAAATTGTAAATCAGAAGTCCACTTTGCCATTTTTTGCAAGTGGCCCATTGTATACGCACTACTTATAAAGTGTCAAAATCATCACTTTTGGGGGGGTTTCTTTGATTGAGTGAATTTGGGGGGGTGTCTTGTGTGATTGTGCCTCTCTTTGTGCTCTTTCCATTTTTGTTGCAATGAGTCCTAATAAATTTCCACCTTTAACTCCACATAATTATGCATCATGGAAAATTAAAGTATGGAGTAAATTAATGGAAAAGGGTCTCACACATTACATAGATGGAACAATAACAACACCACCTGATCCTAAGGCTGATCCAAATGCTCAATTAGAATGGCTCACAAAGAATTGCATGGCTCTTGGAACCTTACGCAAGTATGTATCAGATGACCTCATTTTTCACATTGAGAAGTGCAAAACAATCAAAGAGGCTTGGGATATATTTCAGAAATTGTATGGTCAAGTTGATGAAATCAGAGGCTATTAGATTGACAATGAGCTCACCAACTTGGATCCCAAGAGTTTTGATACAATCCAAGATTATGTCACCACAGCAAATGAGCTAAGAGCAAAGCTTAAGGATTGTGGAATTGACAAAAAGGATGCTCAGTTGATATTCAACTTGTTGGACAAGCTTGCACCAGAATATGCAGCATTTGTGTCTAGCTTCCAAACTCATCGTTTGACAATGGGGAGTTCCTATGTTATGTCTTCATTTGATGCTTTCACAGAAATGTTAATATTGGAACAATCTAAGTTGTTGAACATGGGGTTTCTCAAGTCTTCAAAGTCCAAGGCTTTGGTGGCTAATCAAGGGAATCAAGGAAGTCAAGGCAAAGATTCCAACAAGAAGAAGAAGCACTCTAAGTCTAAACCACACCAGGAAAAAGGACAATCATCCTCTCCATCACAAGGCGATTTTTCATCCTCTTCCAAGAAGGGGACACCACCTAAGAAGGATAAACCCACTTGTGCATATTGCAAGAAGTATGGTCATGATGAGCATCGATGCCACGCAAAACAAGTTGATGAGTTAACTAATCTTCTCAAGAAAAACAACATCAACTTGCCATCCACCTACACAAAGAAGGATTCATCTCCTTCCTCTTCCTCACAGTCTAAGGGAAAAGGGCAAGCATTTGTGGCTACAACAGGTTCTTCACAGCAATGGATACTTGACTCGGGTGCCTCATATCACATGGGTTCTACAAAGGAGCAGTTTTCTTCATTGGAGCCATCTAAGGTACCCCACATTTACATAGGCGATGACACACAAGTAGAGGTTGAAGGGAAAGGTTCAGTTGACATGGATGATGGAACATTTGAGAATGTTCTCTATGTTCCTAACATGTCTACCAACCTTCTCTCCATCTACCAAATCACTCACTATGGGAATGGGAAAAAGGTTGAGTTTACACCAGATTCAGTTGTGGTAAAGGAACTTGATGATGATTCCTTGGTAGTAGTGGGACAAGTCAATGACAAATCAAGGCTTTATTCATTCTCCCACTTTGTGCCAAGTTCACCTTCTAGGGCCTTGCTTACTCATTCAAATTCAGAAAGTAAGCTATGGCATGAGCGGTTTGGTCACCTCAACTACCGCTATCTTCAGCAGCTAAGCACTAAAGACATGGTCACAGGTCTACCTCAAATTAGTTTTTCAAAGGGTGTATGTTCAAGTTGTTCCATGGGCAAGCATCCCGAAGAGAAGTTTGATAAAGGGAAAGCTTGGAGAGCTTTGGAAGTTCTTCAACTTGTTCACAGCGATGTAGCAGGTCCATTTCCAACACCTTCATTTAGTAAGGCCTGCTATGTTCTCACCTTCATTGATGACTACTCTCGCTTCACTTGGGTCTACTTTCTCATTCATAAGAGTGAAGTATTTGACAGATTTCAGGACTTCAAGACTCTTGTGGAGAAGCAATCAAGGAAAGTGGTCAAGATTCTTCGCACAGATAATGGAAGGGAATATGTGAACAAAAGACTTGAGGATTTTTGTACATTTGAGGGGATTGATCTTCAGCATTCTGTCGCATACACTCCACAACAGAATGGGGTTGCAGAACGCAAGAATAGAACTCTCAAAGAAATGGCTAGTTGTATGATACATGCACGTTCTCTTGATCCCGCCTTTTGGGCAGAGGCTATCAGTTGTGCCACACACATCCAAAATCGGGTTCCTCACAAAGCTTTGCAAGGTATTACTCCTTTTGAAGCTTGGGCTAGTAGGAAACTGATTGTGAGACATTTCAGAGTCTTTGGGTGTCCAGCATGGGCTCGCATACCTCTGCAGAAACGCAAGGCATTGGAACCACAAAGTCGGCCTTGCATATTTGTTGGATATCTTGAGGGTGTTAAGGCATACAGATTGATGGATCCAGAGACACATGAGGTGTTCATTGAGAGGAGTGATCACTTTGAGGAAAACTCTCCTAGCTTAGCCTCTCTACCTCCTCTACCTTCCTCCATTGTGGATAGTGATGTTAGTGATTCAGATGATGAGACTCCTTCAACTCCGACTCGTAGGGTTACACCTCCGCAGGGTCCACTTGCAGTTGAGGAGCCTCGTTCTCCACCTCCACCTAGACCTCGTTGGGCTCGACAGACACTTGAGTCCGCGGGTTCTCTTGTTGGGGATCCTTCAGATACACGGAGAACTCGATCACAACATCAGGATCTTCCACATGCCTTCATTGCTACCGCTTCCGATCCACAAACATTTAGGGAACCATCAGAGGTTCCTGAGTGGGACCAAGCTATGGAGGAAGAGTATAGTTCCTTGATGAGGAACAACACATGGGATTTAGTCCATATCCCTAAGGGGAGAAAGATGGTTCGATGTAAGTGGATCTATCGGACCAAGTTTGCAGCAGATGGTAGTGTGGATAAGTATAAGGCTCAGCTTGTTGCGAAAGGTTTCTCGCAGGTCGCAGGTGTTGACTATACTGAGACCTTTGCACCCATAGCCAAGATGAACTCCATTCATTTGGCACTTTCTATTGCTGCAGCTCATGGTTGGGTTGTACATGAGATGGATGTGAAGAGTGCTTTTCTTCATGGTGATCTTGATGAGGAGATTTAAATGGAGCAGCCACAGGGTTTCATCCAGGATACTTCCTTGGTTTGCAGACTAAGGAAATCTCTCTATGGCCTTAAGCAGGCCCCCAGGGCTTGGTACGCCAAGATGGATTCCTTTCTTCTCTCCGCAAGGTTCACCAGGTGTCATTCTGATCCGAATGTCTACATTTTGCGACAGGATGACTCTCACTTGATAGTTGTGCTCTATGTTGATGACTTGATCATTACAGGGAGTACTTCATCCATCATTAGCAGGGTCAAATCTGCTTTGCATGACAGATTTGCTATGACTGACTTGGGTCTTTTGCACTATTTTCTCGGGATAGAGATTTCACGGTCACCTTCCGGGATTACCCTCTCGCAGCCCAAGTATGCTCTTGATCTACTTGCACGCTTTCATATGGCTGATTGTAAGCCTGCCCCGACTCCCTTTCTTTCAGGAGTCAAGCTTGAGGCTCAGTGTTCTTCTCCACCAGTTGATGCCACTTTGTATCGTCAGCTTGTGGGTAGTCTCATCTACTTGACTCATACACACCCTGATATTTCATTTGCAGTTGGCATGGTTTCCCACTTCATGCAGGAACCACATGAGCTTCATTGGAAAGCCACCAAACGCATCCTTCATTACATCTAGGGTACACATCACTATGGGATTCACTATGCAGCAGGCACAGGACTTTGCTTGGTTGGTTACACAGACTCCGATTGGGTTGGTGATCTTGATGATCGTAAGTCTACTTCTGGTTACAGTTTTCACCTTGGTTCAGGCCCCATTTGTTGGTAGAGCAAGAAGCAACATGCTATTGCTCTCTCTTCGACTGAGGCTGAGGGTCGAGGCGCTGTTAATGCAGCAACTGAGACCATTTGGCTCCAGCAGATTCTCACAGAGTTTGGATTCACTACTCCACGACCGACAGTTCTACATTGCGACAATCAGAGTGCTATTGCAATCTCGAAGAACCCGGTCCAGCACCAGCGGACCAAACACATCGAGATTCATATGCACTATATCCGAGAGCTCATCTAGGAGCATGTCATTGATTTGCAGTATTGTCCTACAGCAGAGCAGGTTGCTGACATATTCACCAAACCTTTCACTGAGAGCAAGTTCCAGCAGTTGCGAGCTCTCTTGGGGGGGCGGGATGTGTCATTAGGGGGGGTCAGCTGACTTCTCCTTCCTCTCTTATGGGGGGGACTTTTTCCTCTTTGAGGTTTTGTCCTTCTTCTTTGAGAGTCTTTTGTCCATTCATCTCTCTTTTGGGGGGGAGTTTTTTTTCCCACTGGGTTTTCTCCCTTTCTCCAATTGTGAGAGATTGCATTGCATAGTTTTGCTTGCATTTGCATATTGTACTTGGGTACCTATCATGGCCTAGTAGCTGGGACCCATCTTGCATTGTTGACTTGAGTCTTCAATCCCCTAAGTTGCACTTAAGGGGGGGTGTTGGTGTAAATAAATATTCATTTTGGATATTATTACACTTACTTAAGTTAACTTAGGATAATGCATCTCTTCGTAGTTTGGATTTGAGACACTTGGGGAAGTGTGCACATAGGGATAGAGCTTGTAGGAGAAATTCCACCTTTTGTGGTCTTATTTTTCTGTTACACTCCACATTCGGTGGGTCATCCACCTCTTGTGGAATATTATATTATTTCTCCTACCTACCCCTAGTATTTCTTACCTACCCTTGTTTCTCATTGAGCCACATGTCATATTTGTGTCCTCATACATCCATATGGCCTTGCCTATATAAGCAGGCCTATATTCATTGTATTGGTTAATCCAGTTGATCATTTGCATATTGATGAGAATACAGTTTGTTCTTGTCATTCTATTGTCTCTTTTTATGCTTTTCATTGTGCCCTTGATCTTGGCAAAATCCTACACATATTGAGTATGTTGATTTGTTGTTGTAGTAGGGTTATTTTGGCTTGGGGCAGCAACTTGTTGAGCTTGATATGGCAAATAATAAGGTACATGGGGAGCATGCTCATAATATGGAGGGTGATAAGTAGTATTTCCATGAAATGTAGACATGTTAATGCATTCATATAAGCTCCAAACTCATGGAAATCTCAAAACAAAGAACAAATCAAATGGACCTTTGCACATATCAACACATAATTTGCTTGAAACTAGAAGATATGAACTTAGAGTTGTCAGGTGTGATGATTTCTTGCTTCCAAAGGTTTGTATACCACTGCTCACACCAAGAAAACGACAATATTGAAGCTCATTTTTTAACTGAAACTCAGTTCGAGGTCCCACCAGATGTGCCAAAAACTGTTATCTCTAAGGTCTGCACCCTAGCTAAGCCTAGACTCAGCTAAACTGTGACACATGGGACTACCTCTAGGTTGTGGGTACCCTATAATGGAAGTATGCCTCCAGAGAGGGACGGTTCCCTTTGAAACCTCCTAAAACTACAAATTCTTGACAAAGAAAAGGGTAGAAGAAATGCTTTGGAAATGAAAACCTACTGCTACTTGAGGTCATGCACCAAATGTTTTGTTTTTTGATTTTTCAAAACTGACTGATTACAATTGTTTCAATAAAAAAAAACTTATAAAATTCACAACTCACTTGATCCATAAGATGATCATAAGCACTTCATATAGAGGCCATTATTTTCAATTTGTATGAAAGATAATATGAACCATACAATTGTACAAGCTGAAACAAAATATTTGGCACAATATATAACCTAATCAATACAAAAGGTACTTGCTAAAACACTATATAGATGCATAGAACAACAAAGGATTCAAAGACAGATGACAATGAATGTGTAAAGCGGAAAATCGAACCCTAGGTGTTCTCCCCCACTCCAAGGAGAAAGGGGGTCACTAGGATTGACGGTTTTCACTTAGGAGGGACTTTGCATTCAAAAGAGGGGTTGAAGCCCACAAGATCCAATCCCACACAATGCAGGATTGGATTCTAAATGAGTTTCAAGGGCTGAGACATCAAGGATACCCTCTTTTGTAAAGAATGTAGATAGAAGATTGAACTAGGAATGTATGTAGAAGCAAGAAAGATTCGCTTATAAACGGAGATAGGAATATAGGATGAAGCTACGGACCTGGAATTAGCAGTAAAATGTTGAGATGATGTTGTTCTGCAAATTCAGGCGAAAGTTGACGGGACGATGGTGCCCGGCGTGCACACGGTCCTCCGAAAAATCCGCAAAACGAAGGGGGATCTGTTCGTCTCTGCACAAGGGTTCCAGATCTTCAATTACAGTCGTGTACCTGCAACCTACACACAGAAAAGAGAGGATGATTGGGGGGTTAGGGATTAGGGGTTTTCCCTTAGGTCAAACCCCGGTTTTGGAATTAACCAAGAAATGAGAAATGCTGTAAATGTAAATGATTGTAATGTAATAAAGTACCAATACCTTGTTGTAAGAATGTTTGTATTCTTACATGCGAAGGTGTAAATGTTGTTGTATGTTGTATGTTGTAAGTGATCTCCTCTTCAATGGTTGAATCCTTGTCTTGAATGCAACACCTAGCCTTGAATGGAGACTTAGAATGATCAATTGCTTGAAGGAATGCTTGAATGCTTGAATGTTTGAATATTGCTTCCGCCTTTCTTCCATCTACCAAAATGGGAGAGGAAATGTAGTTTATATACATGTCAATTTAGGGTTAAAAGACTGATTTTACCGACCTTAGGCCGACCTGGGAAGATTATTTTCCAATTTGCAAACATAAAGACCCGAGACCCAAAAGAGATCGGGCCCAAAAATAGGGCCAAGGACCAGGGCGCTGGGCGCCATGGTCCCACCTCCAGGGACAGCAGGGTGCAAGGAGGATCAAGCCAGGGTGCTGAAAATGTAGTTTTTGATGTCATGAACAAGTTTCGGGGTCTCCATTCAGGTTCAGTGTTGCGCCGCCATCGTGAAGACCCAAATGCAATCGAAATTGCAAGTGTCGCAATTTTAGGACGCTGCATTTAGCCCCCACTTTAGCGGGAGTATAAGCGTACGCCAATACTTCCAGTAAAGTACAAGGAAACAACATTGAAAAACTTTCACCACGTCAAGAAGGCAAGATATACCAAGCCCCCAGTGGACTAAGGATCTTACAACTTCGATTGACAAAGTAAAAGGGAAGATCACGAGGGAGAACCATGACTGTCAGTAGTAAGGTTCCCTCACTATGAGTCATGCAAGAAAGATATCACAAATTTTCAAGGCAAGGCTAAATTTGTCAAGAAATTTTCAAGTATCTTGAAGAGATATGAACGGGGTGTATGCCCCCTATGTTAAAGCAATCGCACACGCCTCATCGGGGGTGATTGCTTTAAGGTAGTGATACATATAGGAAATGAGAAGGAAAGGAGCACGTTATCACAAGGATTTAGCCCCCAAGTGTGAGATAAGCCCAAGGATAATAGACACAAAACACAAAGCACAAGGTGACTTCGCTTTCCTTGGGGTCAATATGTTGTATGATAATTCATGTATATCATATGTATGTATGCATAATTGTTCTTCATTCCCCAATCAAGGAAGGTCACCTAGAAGAAGGGAACACAAGTGTCTTTTGAGTCAACATGAGAGAGACCAAAAGAGATCTCAATGCTTTGCATCGTCCTCAAGTAGACAACACTAAGGACAACAAATAGAAGAATGAGAATAACACATAGAAGAAGTAACAAAAGAGAGGAGGAAAGAGTCTGCTATGCTAATGAACTAGTCTAGCACGTCATCTACCCCCCGATCTTGCTGATCAATGTTTCGAGAAGGTAGGGAACACGCTAGAGGAGGAACATTTAACACAGCAGATGGAGCTATCACAAGATCCAAACAAGGGCTGTGTTCATGTTCCAAGCCACGTTGTTCTTGTCTAGGAGTTAGGATAAGTGCTTTAGAAAATTCGTTAGATAAATGGTTATCGACATCAACATATGCATATTCACTATCAAAATGAAAAGAAGTAACATTTTCATCATGAATAACATTTTCATCTATATCATCATCAAGATTTATAAAAATAGGATCTTTAACTCGCACAGGATCAAGACCATCATGCATCTTATGTTTAGGAGATTTTGGCTCAATTTTCGGCTGAGGAGAAAACGGAATAATGCTAGCTGAAGGTGTTTTGGGGGATTGCAAAGTTTGAGAAGCAGCTGCCTGAGCTCTAAGACAACGCTTCCGTCGGCGTTCACACGCAGAACGATTTCGTCTAGTCTTAGTAGGAAGTTGAGAAGATTGAGGAGGAGGAATGTTCTCATCCTTATCACTTGGGTGTTTAGGTTGTGGTCTCTTAGGCTGGATAATAGGAGAAGAAGAAGGTCTCTTCTCTCTATAAAAAGAAGGAGGAGGAACTACTCCATATAAAGGAAGAATATTTGGTTTAGAAAGGAAACCAAGTCCATCGTGACGAGGAGGTATAGGTCTACTTTTAGAAAGTTTATTAGGCATAGACATAGTCACATCCATAGGGATGGGTTGGGAATCTTCTTGAGGAAAGACATTAGTTTTATCTTTCAAAGGAAGAACTTCCTTCTCAAGAACGATAGGAATATCAAGTTTGGGTGTTCTAGGTTCACTTAGAGATAGGATCATATCTTTTTTCCACTTTTGATAAGATTTGAAAAGATGATCACTTCGCGGTGGAAGAGATTGGAATTGTTTAGGCCAAAAATAATCAATAGGAATGCTAGAAGTTCTTTTAACCAGTTTAAAGAGACTATGATTGACAGTAACAACTTCACCATTATGGGGAAATTTCAAACACTTGTGAATAGGAGAAGCAATAGCTTTCATGGAAGATAGCCAAGGATAGCCTAGCTTCACACGAAATTGTTCAGAAGATGGAATAATAGCAAAGCTCACATCAAGGGATTTGTTATGGACTTCAATAGGTAATGTAATAGAACCAATTGCAGGAGAAGAAAATGCATCAAATAGTTTCACAACCACATTTGTTTCATCATAGATCACTTGATTCAATTGCAAAGTAAAAAGAAATTCTTCAGTAATGATATTATCCATACAAGAAGGATCAATAAGCACTCCACGACAAGGTGTATTCTTGACTTTTGCAACTATATATAAAGGACCATCAGGTGCCCTGATAGTTTCACTAGAATCAAAGGTGATGGAAGGTTCTTTAGGGATTTTCTGCTGCTCTACAAAGTTAATCACATTCGGAGTCATAGACACGAGATCATCAGGTGAGATAGAGGAATCATTAGTATCAATCGCATTAGAGGTATGAGAGGGTAATGGATCAGTAAAAATCTGAAGATTTTGGTTAGGAGGAGCTACAGATGTATTGCCTTTATCATTCACACCAGAAACAGAGATAGTATTATTATCAATCAAATCTTGAATTTTACCCTTTAAAGCAAAACATTTTTCAGTATCATGCCCAGGTTGACGATGAAATTGACAAAAGGATTTGTTATCAAAATAGGGTGAATTAATCTTTGCAGGATCTATTTGCCTTATAGGAGGAAGAGTAAGCACATTTTGTTCCAACAACTTATTCATAATACTATGCAATGATTCATTCGAAGGAGTAAACTTTCTTTCTTTCCTGAAAAACTTAGAAATAGGAGGCACACCTGATGCTGCATTCACATTGTTGTTGATGATGTTTTCATTGAATTTAATGGACTCTTTGTTCGGTTTAAACTTCCCAAATGGTTGTTGACTACTATCACCCTTATCACTCGGAGCCATAGGATTTGCATGTTCCATTTGACTCACAGTCAGTTGATAATTGTGAAGAGTTGCACATAATTGTTGGAAAGAAGTAAACTCAGAAAACAGAAGTTTTTCTCTAATATCTTTTTGTAAATTAGAAATAAAGATTCTTTGAATATCATTGTCAGGTATTGGAAAAGAAATTTGGGCATACAAATGCTTATATCTACCAATGAAATCAGTCACTTTTTCTTTAACACCTTGTTTACAATGCATTAAATCAATCAGAGTAACTTTAGGACTTATATTGTTTTGAAATTGTTGAATGAAAGCATTTGCAAGTTGTTCGAAAGAAGTAATAGAATAGGAAGGCAATGAGCAATACCATTGTAGAGCCTTGTCTCTTAATGTTCTAGTAAACAGTTTTGCAAGCAACCTTTGGTCATAAGCAAAATCAGTACATATTGTTTGAAAAGTCTTAACATGTGTTAGAGGATCACCCTTACCATTATAAAGCTCCAAATGCGGAATTTCAACATGTTTAGGGGGAATAGCTCGAACAATGTCAAGAGAAAGTGGGCTCGCAACATCAAATGTCAGCACACTAAACTTAGATTGATTCATAGAGGCAATTTGTTGCTGCAAAGAAGAGACAGTTTGTGCAAGATTGTTAATGGTCGCTTCAGTCGAAGAATTCATATTAGACGTGTTAGATTGTGATGGAGGTATTATGTTATTGAAAGAAGGTATTGATTGAGAGTAAGGTGGTGGGACATTATGATAGTTAGTCATAGGAGATGATTGGAAAGGAGGAACACTACAAGGAGGAATGGAATGATTAAATGAATTGCCCCCTTGCGCCAGGTTCATTTGTGGAGATATAATAGGAACACTTATTGAAGGAATGAATGAAGAAGAAGGATTGAATGAAGGAAGAGGGTTAATTGAAGAAGAAGGATTGCCCCCATGACTGGTGATCATAGGTGGAATGTCTTGTATTGAAGTAGTCATTATGTTTGATGTAAAAGTAGGTATACTAGCAATAGAAGTTGTCAAAGGGATAAAATGATTGACTTGAGTAGGAGGTTGTGTATAACCCAAAGTTTCGGCACAACTCTTCATAGGCATCACATTTGAATCCACAATGTGTGCAATACCACGCAAAGTATCAATTCCATTCTTATCACTTTGAAGCATACGTTTTAGACCCTCAATTAAAGGAAGAGCTTGACTATCGGGATACTCTTGAGACATCCATTGTCGAAAATCATCAAATTGGTTATCCAATTTCGAAAGTTGTTCTACAGAAACCTCATGGAGAGCTTCTTCATCATTAAGAGGATTAGAGGAATTACCCATGTCCTCATTAAAAAGGCCATTCAAATTAGGTTCCATCTTCTCAGTATTTAAACCTTGGAAAGACTTAATTCTAAGGCTTCGTCTAACGGGAATAGTGTAAGTAGGGCTTATTGTTGTAAAACTCATGCACTAGGGAGAGAGAGAAAATTTTGAATTTTAGAGGTAGCAAATTTCAGTAAAATCAGCCAATCTCCTAGATTTAAGCTTTTAAATACAATCAGGACAATCTCCCGAAATTTCGAAAAAAAATGTCCGGGACCGTGGCGAATGGAGTGCACACGCTCCTCGCAACTTTTTTTGAAATTTTCAGGGATGAAAGTTATGATGATTTTACAGCTAACCTGAAAAAATTGAGTGATTTTACGATCTGTAGATAGGCCAAATTAAAGTTGCAATCTCAAAATTGAACCCTACCAAGATTGTTGAAAAAAGCAAAATTTGAATTTTGAAAAAGAGAGGGAAACTAAAATTTTGAATTTTATGATTTTATAGGGAATGCTAAAAGCAATGCAGGTTTTGAAATTTAAAAATTGACTCAATTTCATGCAAAATTCAATTTTGAAAGTGGAAATCAAGGTTGTTGTAATTAAACATTTAATTTCAAAAGTCACAAACTGCAAAAATTTGAATAAAGCACTGAAATTTCGAATGAATGCCAACACACTTTTCAGATTTAGGATAGTAAGAAGCACAATTTTGACATGAATTTCAGTTTCAACAATTTTTGAATGATTAGAAGCCTTAATCCAAGCAATCGCTAGACCCACTTTGACTTTAATTTTGAAAGTGTTAGAATTGATGAAATCAGCCAAAATTCTGGATTTTAGCAGAAAAATACAGTAAGATCTAGCTCCCGAAATTTTGGAAAAAATGTCGGGGACGATGGCGCTCGGGGTGCACACGGTCCTCGCAACTTTTTTCCAAATTTTCAGGGATGAGAGATATTATGATTTTGTTGCGGAATCCAAAGTTACAGCCGATTTGGAGGTGTTTTAATTAGTGAAATCACCAGTCAAAGGCTGAATCAAGAGGGTTTTAAAAATTAGGGTTTTGACACTTAACCACTTAATTTTCAAAATTAAAGCACAGATATGATTTGACAATTTGCAGTAGAAGGGTAGATCTGAAACAAGCATTAACAATTAAAATTTTCGCAAGCTCAACTATTAAAAAGAAAATTTTAGGGTTTTTATGCAATTAACCTCTAAAATTTGCAAAAGATCAAACATGGAAATGTAATTAAGGAAGCAAATTTTTCAGATCTAACCATGAATAATCAGAATTAGGATGTTCACGTCGGGTTCACCAAAATGTAAAGCGGAAAATTGAACCCTAGGTGTTCTCCCCCACTCCAAGGAGAAAGGGGGTCACTAGGATTGACGGTTTTCACTTAGGAGGGACTTTACATTCAAAAGAGGGGTTGAAGCCCACAAGATCCAATCCCACACAATGCAGGATTGGATTCTAAATGAGTTTCAAGGGCTGAGACATCAAGGATACCCTCTTTTGTAAAGAATGTAGATAGAAGATTGAACTAGGAATGTATGTAGAAGCAAGAAAGATTCGCTTATAAACAGAGATAGGAATATAGGATGAAGCTGCGGACCTGGAATTAGCAGTAAAATGTCGAGATGATGTTGTTCTACAAATTCGGGTGAAAGTTGACAGGACGATGGCGCCCGACGTGCACACGGTCCTCCGAAAAATCCGTGAAACGAAGGGGGATCTGTTCGTCTCTGCACAAGGGTTCCAGATCTTCAATTATAGCCACGTAACTGCAACCTACACACAGAAAAGAGAGGACGATTGGGGGGTTAGGGATTAGGGGTTTGCCCTTAGGTCAAACCCCGGTTTTGGAATTAACCAAGAAATGAGAAATGCTGTAAATGTAAATGATTGTAATGTAATAAAGTACCAATACCTTGTTGTAAGAATGTTTGTATTCTTACATGCGAAGGTGTAAATGTTGTTGTATGTTGTATGTTGTAAGTGATCTCCTCTTCAATGGTTGAATCCTTGTCTTGAATGCAACACCTAGCCTTGAATGGAGACTTAGAATGATCAATTGCTTGAAGGAATGCTTGAATGCTTGAATATTGCTTCCGCCTTTCTTCCATCTACCAAAATGGGAGAGGAAATGTAGTTTATATACATGTCAATTTAGGGTTAAAAGACTGATTTTACCGACCTTAGGCCGACCTGGGAAGATTATTTTCCAATTTGCAAACATAAAGACCCGAGACCCAAAAGAGACCGGGCCCAAAAATAGGGCCAGGGACCAGGGCGCTGGGCGCCATGGTCCCACCTCCAAGGACAGCAAGGTGCAAGGAGGATCAGGCCAGGGTGCTGAAAAATGCAGTTTTTGATGTCATGAACAAGTTTCGGGGTCTCCATTCAGGTTCAGTGTTGCGCCACCATCGTGAAGACCCAAATGCAGTCGAAATTGCAAGTGTCACAATTTTAGGACACTACAGAATGCTTTCCACAATACAATATAAATGACAATCAATGAGTAGGAACAACAACGGTATTCTTCATTGATTTTCAAACGAATCTGATTACAACATATATATGCACAACTCTGATGTTCATGTCTAGGAGGCTACAAGAAATAACACAACTAAATACATACAAAAATCAGAGAACTCATCAAATTTGAGTTATAAGACTTAAATCTTTGTTGTACATACATGGAAATAGCCAGAACTGACTATACAAATGAGTGAGAATTGCTTTTTATTGAAGTTGCTCCTGAGATTTGAATTTCAAAATTTTGGCTCCTTTAGGCTTGATGACTCAATTGGCTTGCTGAGTGTCTTGGCTACTTTTTTGTCCCTTGAAATCAGGTCTCAATTGGTTGTGGATTTGAAATCAGAGTCTTGTTGGGCGAGCAAACTTGAAAGGCCTACAAAATGGGTCTGGAACTGGAGATTTTGAGTTGCTTTGCCTCTAAACTACTCCTTGGTTGATGACTTACACCTCGAGGGCTATAAATTAGGGGTAGGACTATACATTTGACCTCAAGAACCTCCTCAAAATGTGGGATTTTCTTCTAGCTGACCCCCTTCACTGAATTTTGAGATTGCATTAAAGATTGATTTGAATTTGAAATTCAAATCTCACCATCATAATTCATGAGACTTCCTTTGATGATTAAGATGGTTATGTTTTCATATCCTTTTACTGTTATCAACCATCCTTCTCATAGGGGACTGTACTTTGATCAGAGTGAGTGTGATGTGCTCTTTGAGTTCATTATAGTAGGCTTCTTTGTTGTCCTAGTGATTCTGGGAGGACCTTTTCATGTTGTGTCACTGACATCTTGTTAATATCTCTATTATCAATATTTTATTTGTACCTTGTAACTTCATCCTAGGGCTTCTTGTAGCATATATACTTCAACAAGACTGCTTCCTCTGTTGTTGTATATGTGACATGCTATGGTATGCATACTGTATTCTTCGTTCATTTCTCACTATCAAAATCATTATAACTTTTGACCTTTGCACTATCTTGGTGACTACTCCTTTCATTTAGTGTGCTCACTGGTAAGACTACTCATTGTTCTGATGAAATAGAGACATGCTAATGAACTGTACTTATTGTATTCTCTATCACAACATTAACCTACACTTTTGTGAACAGTGAAATGACTTGTGCCTCTAACAATGGTAACCTTCCTTGAAGACTGTATTTTCAATCTTCCATTGGACCTCGTGGTCTTACTATTTTGTGTTATGCTAACTGGGATCATTCTCATGTATAACTTCTTTGACAATATTCATGATGACTGCTTTTAATTGCAACTCTATATTGTATTAATTCTTGTTCTGTCAATGTTCTTGTTGATTGTTCCGAATGATGACTGAAACATTATTATTGTAGATATTGTTGTGATTGAGATATCTACTTCTGGGTTGACAATCATTGTGCCTTTTTGTTGCTCCTATTAGTGCTCATTGTTTTAGCTGGTTATTTTACAAAGTCTGCCCTTAAACTATCATGAGAGGTCAAATTACTAGCAATGTTGCTCACTACTTTTGATGGCTTGGTGACTGCTTCTTGATCATTGGTCATTGACTGTCCATAACTGTTTTGACTGTATTAGAGAACTTTCATGTGATAGTGACTTGTGATCAACAAAATCATTGTTCTTCTTTGTGATTGAGACAACACTTATCCTTTTCTCTGATTTATACTTGTAATACTCGATCAAAATTCCTTCCAAACTGCACTTTTGATAGAGGTATCTCTTAATGCATATGAATCTCATTGTTTCCCCATGACTATCTCATATACTATTTTTGACAACTTGGTTTGTAATAGGGTTCTAGCATTGATTGCTATTTCATGGCACCTGACCCTATTGTTGCTTTGGAGGTGGTCAATCTTTGTGGCTATCTTTTGATGACTCTAAGACCACATATGGCCCTTGGCAACTGATCTACTGCCCTCATGTAATTTGAGACCCTTTTTTGACCGCGACTCAACTTTGATGTTAAAACCCTCTAAATATGTCCTTATTTGCTTGCTTTGAATGCCATTTGTCTCTTTAGGTTGCACCATTACTTCATTAGATAGTTATTTTTGTCCTTAAAACCCTTTAGCGCTATCAACTTCTGCCTGCCAAACTCAATCGAATGCCCATATTGTCTTAGAGGTGACCATACTAGTGCTTGACATTGCTCCTACCCTATGACTTTGCATTATTATTGTCAAGGGTCTGTCTTTTCATGGTTGCGTCCATATTCTGATCTATGAGACTCTTTGACAGTCTTTTCACCTTGCCCATTGTCTTTTAGGTCTACAATATTTCCTCTAATAACCCTTGGCAACGATATCTTTCAAGGAAGCCTTCTCATGAGTACAATGACCATCCCTTAATAGTGGTATCACTATTACAACATCAATCTTTCATTTGATGAACCTTTCTCATAGGCTTGGGACTATTATCTTTGAACACTTGATTGCAATATTTGGAGGTTTCTTCTCAGTCCTTGGCACCATTATTGACTGTGTTTTTTCCATGAATACTATGCTTTAGTGATTGTATTTTGTCATCCAACTGCATCTTTGTGACTAAGGCTACCCTTTTAGGCTATGTCTTCTCATCCTCTATGTTAATATGACTGTAATTTGCTGCTCAATACTATTTTAGATGCATATTGCTCCTTCGGTGAGCTTTGTGACTGATTATTATTGTTATATTGACAAGGATTAGACTCCTACCACTGCGATTTGATGATGCATTGACTGTGATAACCATACCTATTCACTATCTTTATAGCCTAAGAAGAGTTGTTGTTCTGATGCATTGTGACAGTCTATCATTGTAGTCTTTGGAATGAACTGTTTCTAAAATTGTCATAAAGCTTTGACCCATTCTATGCATCACACCCTATAAACTTTTAACCTTTTGGACTAAAGGGTCTGCAACAAAATATAGCTTATTCTTCAAAATAAATGAAACAATGCCCCTCATTTGAACTCTACAATTCCATAGAAGGCTATCCAAAAATTCACTGTGACCATCCCTTGAAAACCCATGAAAGATGAAACCCTAGCTCCTAGATAGAAATCTTTGTGGTAGGAAGAAGATTGGTTTGGGTTACTTTCAACACATGGGCTCATTTGCTATTCTTGTTCCTTTACTGAATGAAACTTCTTATCATTCCACCCAAACTGCACTTCAAACCTTGCTAACTGACTATCAATCTTGAAGCTTGTGATGTAAACTATGTTCAAACTACTATTCTCATTGAATATTTTTATCTTTCCCTCCTTGGAACTATTGTTTTGAATCATTCCTGGAGAAAATATGGTTTCAAAACCTTATCCTCTAATGACCACTGGTTAGGGCTAGGAGCAAAAGCTTTAGCAAAATGAAAATTCCAATTTCCCTCCCAAATCAAGGCCACGTGGTTTTGTTCTAAACTTTGCGTACATCAAGTTAGGCACTAGGGAATAAGATTATCATGGAGGAATTTTATGCCATGTTAAAATATTCAAACAAAAGATGAAGAAATTTCATAGCATAGGGTTTTGTTTTATTTTTTTGTCATTTTGGCTCCTATCTCCTAAAAAAACTTTACACAAGACCATAAAACTTAGTGTCAAGCTATTTTTCACCTAAGAATGAAAAATAGTTAATAGCTACATCATCTAAAAATATTAATATTTTGATTTTATGTTAAGTCTAGGTGAATAATAATAAATGTGAGCATCTATAGGTCACCATGTACCTAGGAAAGTGTCTAAGGGGAAATATGGGGTTGAATATTTTTTAATAATTATGGCATGTGTCTAAAGGAAAATTTAATTTAACTAAGTGAACACATTTTAGCATTAATTATAAGACAAAGTAATGAAGTTTCCCACCTCGACATCCACTTGGGGAAGGGGAAGAGCTATGCATTCACATGTATTGGGTGGTACAAAGAAAATGGGAAAAGACACCTCTTTAGGTGCCCACTTTGGAAAATTGAAAAGACACCTCTTTAGGTGCCCTCCTAGGAATGTTGAAGAGTCGTATTTGGCTATGTGGTGCTTTTCTTGATATCCATGTGTTATTCATCAAAAGGAGCATGGGATTTCCAAGATGCACCAAAAAATATATAAATTTAGGTTTGGGCTAGTTGTTTCATCATTTGGATTTGGTTTCTTCTCTTAAGAGATATAGAGGAGTAGTAGCTAAGGAGTCTAGAAAAGCTTGTAGCTCCAACTTACAAAGTTGTAAATCCTAAGTGGTTAATAATTTTTAACTAATGAATTTGTATTTCATCAAGTAATATAAGGCAAGTTATTTCTTGCATTTTTTTGAGTTATTCTTTTTGTTATGCTATTTGTGAATTTTGGGTGGAGCAACCCTCATCTAGTGTAACAGAGCATGTGTTTTGGGTGTGCTGGGGGAGTCCCCTACATCAAAGAAGAAATGACATTTTTAGATGATAAAAAAAGATCTTTTTGGAAGACTTAAAATTCTTTTCTTTTGGATTCATGTGAAAGGCTAAGCATTTCTTGATTAAATCCATGGATGTGATTGCATTCAAGGATATTTTTAGAAAAGTGGAAAGATTGGGTCAATGCTCATGTAAAGTTATATTTTGGACACATGTGCATTCTAGGAACTTGGGCAAGATTTATCTTGATTAGTCATGATTTGACTTATGCAAATGGTTAACTAGATTAAATATTTGATTTTAGTTTTCTAATGATGCGGAGAAAAAAGAGGAAAAAATAAATAGATTTTGATCTGATTTAATCTAAAATAAATCAATTTTTTGCATTAGATTTTTGTGATTCTCGCAACATTGAAAAGGTATTGAGGGGATCTATCAAGCCCTCCATGCACTTTATTCTAAATTTAGCTCTAGATACATCTTATTCATATTTTTCGATATTCGCATCTTAGAGGATTATTTAAACATACTCACACTTAGGAAGGTGTTTCTTTGATGAAATTGCTTCATTTATAACATACATCATATATGGGAAGTTTCTATTTTAAAAGTTTCAATCTTTGTAATTTTTTGAGATCTTGTCATTTGAGGAGCTAATCATATATAAAAGTTGTCAATGCACAAAATATGAGAGAAAATTAGATGCTCGAATCACACATAATGCCCTTAAACTCTTTCTTGAGTGTGCATCTCATCCATCACCTAATGCTACATCCAAATCTCAAGTTGCTCTTTCTCCACCTATAGAGATAGTTGTTAATCCTTCACCTTCAATGATTCCTTGTGTAGAGTCGTTGATTGAGGCTCCCACCATTCTTGTTGAACATGACATTTCATCTCATGTTACAACATTAGATTCCATAGATGCTTCATTGAGAGCTTCTAGTGATTCTTTGTAATAGGTTAATCATGGTCTTTTAGATATATTTTTATGGGATGATTACTTGACAAGTATTTTAGACTTGTTTGTAGGATATCACATTTTAGATTTGGATGACAAATTTGAAGGGTTATATCTCCTCTTTGATGACAACCATTGCAAAATTATTGTCAAACCATCTTTGTATTTGGATCTAGCTCAACATTAATCACCTCTTGATCTTGGCTTTCCATCCTCTTCATTGATTGGGCATGTACTTGATTTCATTGTGGCACCATCATCTTCCATGGATATGGAAACACATGAGCAGATTTTAGAGACACCATATTCATACATTTGGATTGTTCATCCTTCCTATCAATTTCTATCTCGAATGGGAAGCACTATTGCATTTTTACTTGGTTTTTTTTCTTCCCAAAAGGAGAAATGTTGTTCATAGGCATTGCATCATGTTTTATCTTTAATCATTTCCCATTTTTGTGAGAGATTATACATTTTGGGTGAGCTACATGGTCTCTCTCTTTCCTTCCTATGGAAGGATAATCAATTGCATATTTTTTATGGATCTCATCCTCGAGGGGTCTTGATTTCTCCATCCATCACTTATTCATGTTCGTTTTCATATTTTGGAGAGAAGTTTTGTCCCACTAGGTTTTCTCCTTTTCTTCATTTGCGAGAGATTATATTTGTAAATGAGTACATAACGTGGCCTAGTGTCGGGATCCATAGTCATCATCATCGTGTTTTGCATCATTTGTATTTGTGTAGACTTCTCCCCAAGTTTCACTTAAGGTAGCATGTTGGTGTGAAGAAGGTATTTTACCAAACTAGATCACTAGTAGCTCCTATTACATGTTAAGTTTACTTAGGTCCTAGGAATGTTTTTAGAAGTCTTGACTATCATGTGATCTTATCTTATCTTTATATTTAGTTCTTGTAAATCTTATGTCATTTAATATTTCTCATGTTAATAGTCTAATTAAATACGATTAAGACACATTTCACGATCTTGTCTAATCCCATCTCTTAGCCTTACTTACATAAGCAAGGCATTATATGTACATTTTGTAATATTCAATATCAATATAATCCATTGTGCCCACAATGAAGCATTATTTTTCTCTTTATACTCTCTCATGGAAGGTATATTTTTGTTTTGTAGATGATTCTAGAGGATTTTATCTATTGGTGACTCTAATGCATTGTGCATATTATTATACTAATGCCCTTGCTAGTGATGACATCAAGTAATATGGGATACTTAATTATTGTCATAGATGGAGGGGGTGGATTTGGGAAAAGGATGAGACCCACATTGTAGTATGGGATGTACCAACATTCATTTTCAAAGGTGATTTACCTATGGGCTTATCTGTTAATAAACTAGATAGTGAGATGATGCATGCTTGATAAGGTGCATCCACTTCTACTTTACTAGTTGATCTTTGCATGAACGTGTGATGCATATGTGGATTGTTTACACTACATACATGTGATATATGCTTAAGCTAGTCAATATTGTACATGTTGTGATGTGCATATGAGATAAAGACTATTGTATTGGTGACATGCATAAAAAAATAATCATTTTTATACTTATGATTTGTTTTACAGTAGTCATTATTGTACTTGTGACATGCATGTGACCTATTCACTATCATAATCATGATGTATTTATGAGATAATCTATGTTTTACTTGTGATGCATGCTTGGGTCAACCATACACGTATGAGATTGAGATTATAAATCGATATGCCCCATATGTGAATTGTGTGCATTTGTGAATTATTGATTGGTATGGAATGAATATTTGATGGGAATGTGTTGTTATCATTCTAGCGTGATTGAACTAATTCAAAAGCATAAGCTATATCAATAATCATAATTTAACAAAGAGATTGGAGATCTCATACAAGAGAAGAGGAAGAACTCTCTCAATCATTAGTATATGAACTATCGAGCCTTTGATTCCTAAAGGGGATATGTAGGTAGGGTCATCACAAATAAACCCCCCTCAAGATTTAGGTGTGGTTTTAGGAATGCCCCTAACTTTGGGGAGCTTATTGCTTTCTAATGTAAGCATATGAGTGGTGGCATGGAGTCATCACCAAGATGATGGTTGGAGAAGTTATGAAGCCAACAATTCTACATTATTTTGAACCTACTTGGTCAATTGAGTTGGTAGTTGTGAATTGAATTAAAAAATAAATTTAATAATGACCAAGGGGTAATTTTTACATTGTCTTCAAATTTTTATTAATTGTAATAATTCAAACTTACAGACCAAGATAAAAAGTGGATGATTTATACAAGATAATTCATAAATTTTGTATTTTTTGATTGTTTATGAAACTTCAAAGTTCCAACACAACCTTGCAAGTATGTGCCTTATTCCTCATTGGATTCCAAGTCTACGAGCCAACAATGTATTGGAGTTGTAGGATTCTTTATCAATCACAAATAAATGTTGCTATTATATTTTGTTCACCCCCTTAAAGTTCATAAAATGTAAAACATAAAGTCATGAATATATTTTGATGCACAAGCTAATGCCTCATATGCTCAAGTTTCTAAGTTTGCCAAATATTTTATTTCTCTCATGCTCTACATGTTTGCAAATCATAAGGCAAGATACTCATAAATTTATATAATTAAACCAAGAGACATTAAACACTTGTATATGGGTGTGAAGAACCTGTATACATAAAAACCTCCCATGATTTAAAATGACGTCCATTTAACTATTTTAGACATTCTCTAAATTCTATCATTTAGCGATCAAAATTTTCCACCATTTTAACTTGTTCAAATCAACCTTATCCACAATGAATTTTAATTTTATGTTTCACATGCACAACCTCTTATCTAAAAATAGACACTCCCCCTCTTATCTTTTCTCAATTTTTTTTGTCAAATTGTATATATTACCAATTTTTATGTTGATATAATGAAATTATTGTCAATAAATAGTAGGGATGTGTATTTTTATTGAAACCATGTATTCATAAATGCACTTTGCTAATAGAGGACCCAAGATTTTAGTAATAAAATTTTATTTTTTTCATAATGTTTAAAAAAATAAAATAGACATGGAAATAATAAAGCTAATTATAATGCTTGGAAGAATTAAAATATTGCCTTTAAATTTCATGAAATATTTTTAGTGAAATTTCCCTTTTGCTATTTTGTAGACATTTTCTAGACTTCATCTAGCACTTCTTTCATTTTATTGAATGTTTTTCTTTTTATTTATTTTGTGAATTTTTATTTTTATTTTATAAAATTTATTTTTAATAATAAATGAAATTTATAAAATATAATAAAATAAGTTAAGCTTCTTGTTTGTAAGGTAGTATAACACTCTATAGATATTTTTTTGGATTGTTAAATGGTAGTGTAGGGGTTGCACCCATTGTATTATTAATAGAAGAGTTTTTTCATCTCTTCATTAAAAGACCACCTTCCACCTACCTTAGGTTGAATCTAAAACAAAACAATGATCAGATACTACCCCAACTTCTATCATTGTTATCCTACCACCTATCATAACTAACAACCAACACATTCTATGTTGAGCATTACATTAAAAAATTCTCTAGTAGGAAATGGAGAAAAAATGGTAATCTATGCATTATATTACATAACTAACAACACTTAAAAATGTTATATATTATAAAATCAAAGACAACAAAAACCCATTTCAAATACTAGACCAATGAGCCATCTAAGCCTTCTAAGCCTCTATTTGAACCTTCACCTTGCATTCTAGGTCGTAATGTGAATGATCTTCCTTGAAGCTAACCACCTTTAACTCTCCTTGATTCTTGACACTTCTTTAATATCCACCCTGAATTCCTCTTCCTCGTTCTCATAGCCAATCAACCATTCCTCCTTTAGGTACCTCTGCAACCAACCAACACAACCTTTTGGCACCAAATCCAACATTTATTCTAGAAACATCACACTTCTCTCCATGAAAACCTTCATCTTAGGTAGGAGGGAAGGATCAGGTGAGCATATTAATGGGTATTTGCCAATTTCTCACCCACGACACCTAATCACACAGTAGTCTTTTGATAGTAGAATACCCATTTTTTAGTCAACATTTTCTAGCACATCCTCAAGATCTCCTAGGTAGCAATTCCAAATTCTACTACTTGCACAACATCCTAACCATATCCTTTGTTTCACCCTCATCTTACAATGTATGCATAAATATGGCAACACCATTGGTATTGTCCCTATATTGATGATCAACGCTTGAGAAATCCTCTCCTAATAACACCTTCACTATGTGAATAATAAGGCCATGATCTTTTCTAAATATGTACTTCAATCTCTTGCCACTCACCTCCCCCCCAAAAGACATTTGGTGTATATTACTAACTAGCTTGAGCGAAGTGTGCATCGTTAATGCTTAGGGTTCACCACCTACCATTATGTGACCACTATGCACAATGACAACTTATGTGCCCCACTGCTATCTATCTAGTGGTCTACCATATTTTGTGCATCGGCCTAACACACATTTTCATCTTTAGAATCCACAATCATGAGATCAAAACCTTACACTCCCTGTCATATCAAGTCTGCAACCTTCATTGCATAATAAATGCCCTTGGATTTTTGCACTATTGTTAATGATTTCACTATCCTCTCTTGTTGAGTAATCATGGATGACTTAACACAAGTTGCTTAGTTGGGTAGAGAATCAACCAACTTGTTACCTTCCCGTTACACATGGGTTAATTTCAAGTCCTCAAAGTAGTTTATTGCTTCCCAAATCAAATTGAGCCACTTCCAAAGTTTCCAATTGGGGTTCATCTTCTACCAAATCACATTGATAGTCATGAGAGAATCTCCTTGAGGATGTAGCCTCTTAGATTTTAATTTGATTCCATAGTTTAAACCAAGGCAACCACCACCCCCCCCCCCCCCCACACACACACACATTATTAATAATTTTTTAATCATTTAAAAAAAAATTATGTTATAATATTTTAAAATTCATTACATCTGTAATTAAATATACTATAATTTTTGTTTTTCAAATAATTATTTATAAATTTTATAATATATTTTGCAATACTTAGCCCATAGGCTATTATTGTCGACTTGCTAGCCCACAATTCACCACTAAACTTGTCTCACACCTCAAAACAACCTTAATATGTTGATAAACCATTTTCAAATACAATTTTTAGGTGTTGAAAAATCTGCCAAACAACTTTTAATGATCAAATAACCTTTTTCACTCCTCACAAATAAGATTATTATCATTTGGTTTGAATGCATTAATTGCCATAATCATGTGTTATCTTTGTTGCCCTTGATCACCGCCCAACATGTTGATAAATATTTGTGACATAATTGTTTGCAAATATGAAGAAAATATTTACATTTGATAGCACTAGATATCCACCAACATGTTTTTGAACTTGTTCAACTCATGGGAAAGGCAATCAACAAGAGTTGTAGGGGATGTTCTCTTCCTATTTACATTTCTCAAGCACTCTCATGAAGTTAGTCCCACAAATTAATTCGTACTGTAATGTTTTCTCAAGATCCAATATGACTATTATTATGTGTTTCTTGCCCTTAATAAAATACAAAGAACCATGCAAGGCATAAAGGCTTATCAACTATAAATTGTTATTATGAGTTGAATGTCTTTCAACTGAATTTGTCTATAAACATTAAAACCATAGTTGATAGTTCTACAAAACTATAGACTATTTGGTACATGAAATCCTTTATTTATTTATTCATATGTGTAATTAAGTACATTTGTAACCTTTTATGTTTTGGATAATTATTGTTGAAGATGACCATAAAGATTTGTATGGAATAGAGGAGATGGTCATAAACTAATTTTAATGGCCACTTTGTTAATCAAGGAGGTGAATACAAGAATGTGCATAAAATAATTGAAATTAGAAGACAAACAAAATGAGACACATTACACAAATTTTAACATGGTTCACTAAGATTGGCTACATCCACTATGAAGTGGGGAAATTTTATATTAATCTTTGTTTTTGACAGACATACATATACTACAACTTATTACTCCATAATGAACCACACAAACAATATTACATTATCCATACACGGATAAGCATCCAAGAAGGAGTAGAAATAGACAAGGTCATCAGAGAGAAATGAAGTTCGTTGGACTTCATATACTTAACACACCTAAGCTGCACAATTGTCTAATTATAATTTCTCACTTACTTGTAGAGTTTTTCTATTTCTCTCATTATTGACAAATACATCCATAACTACTAAAAATTATTCCATCTCATCCTATCCCAAAATGAAGTCTTATTAAGAAAAACAAGATAATTTCCATCCTTTAAACATTTTTTTTATATTTTAGTTAAGAGCTATCATTATGGGGATAGCACCCTTGCATCCTTTAAACATTTGAATATATATATATATATATATATATATATATATATATATATATATATATATTTACATATATATAGTGTCCTAAAATTGCGACACTTGCAATTTCGACTGCATTTGGGTCTTCACGATGGCGGCGCAACGTTGAACCTGAATGGAGACCCCAAAACCTGTTTACGACACCAAAAACTGCATCTTTTTGCACCTTGGCCTGATCCTCCTTGCACCCTGTTGTCCTGGGAGGTGGGACCATGGCGCCCAGCGCCCTAGTCCCTCAGGACCATGGCGCCCAGTGCCCTGGTCCCTAGCCCTATTTTGGGCCCGGTCTCTTTTGGGCATCGGGTCTTTAAGTTTGCAATTTGGAAAATAATGTTTCTAGGTCGGCCTAAGGTCGGAAAAATCAGTCTATCAACCCTAATTGACAAGTATATAAACTACATTTCCCCTCCCATCTGAGGAGGTAGAAAGAGGCAAGGGAAAAAGAGGAAAAACATATGCAAGCAAGAGGCGGAAGCGATATTCAAACATTCAAACATTCAAGCATTCAAGCATTCCTTCAAGCAATTGAGCATTCTAAGTCTCCATTCAAGGCTCAGTGTTGCATTCAAGACAAGGATTCAACCATTGAAGAGGAGGTCACTTACAACATACAAAATACAACATTCATTACACCTTCGCATGTAAGAATACAAACATTCTTACAACAAGGTATCAGTACTTGTTTACATTACAAACATTTACATTTACAGCATTCTCATTTCTTGGTTAATTCCAAAACCGGGGTTTGACCTAAAGGCAAACCCCTAATCCCTAACCCCCCAATCGTCCTCTCTTTTCTGTGTGTAGGTTGCAGGTACGCGGCTGTAATTGAAGATCTGGAATCCTTGTGCAGAGGCGAACAGATCCCCGTTCGTTTCGCGGATTTTTCGGAGGACCGTGTGCACGTCGGGCGCCATCGTCCCGTCAACTTTCGCTCAAATTTGCAGAACAACATCATCTCAACATTTTACTGCTAATTCCAGGTCCGCAGCTTCATCCCGTATCCCTATCTCTGTTTATAAGCGAATCTTTCTTCCTTTACATGCATTCCTAGTTCAATCTTTATATCTACATTCTTTACAAAATAGGGTATCCTTGACGTCTCAACCCTTGAAACTCATTTAGAATCCAGTCTTCCATTGTGTGGGATTGGATCTTGTGGGTTTCAACCCCTCTTTTGAATGTAAAGTCCCTCCTAAGTGAAAACCGTCAATCCTAGTGACCCCCTTTCTCCTTGGAGCGGGGGAGAATACCTAGGGTTCGATTTTCCACTTTACAATATATATATAATTATTCTATTATCATTATCATCAATATTATATTCCAAAACAACGAGTAGAAGAACCAACAATTTTCAAACCAAAGTTTACATTGTAAGTTATGATTTTTTTTGGGGGTGCTATATTATATATAAACTATTATTCTACTCTCTTTCTTTGGACTTTTCTGGATAAGTTTGTGCATGTTTCTCTTCAACAACTTTTTCAGTTGTGATTAACTAGCATATATACCTTAAATTTTAATTTAATCTATATAAAGTACGCCAAGAGATATCCTTCTTGAGGCGCCTATTTTTAATCAATTTTAGACCCAAAAGTCAAATAAAATAGGCGCCTCGAGAAGGATATCTCTCGGCGTACTTTATATAGATTAAATTAAAATTTAAGGTATATATGCTAGTGGCAGTGTCGCCGCGCAACATGGAAAATATAAAATAAATCAATATATAATTATATAGTATCATTTTATTAAAATAAATTATATTATTATGTAGAGATATATGAAATTTTATATATCTATTTAGACTATTTTTAATAATATATGTGTTGCAAGATCAAAGTAAATACTAAAATCTAAGATATATTAAATTTTATTTAATGGCTAGTATTGTGGTTATGGTTAGTGTTAGAGTTAAGGTTAGTGTTATGGTTGGGGATAACAGTTACATCATGGTTCAGGTTAGGGTTATGATAATGGTTAGGGTGTATATCATGGTCACAGTTAGCATCAAGGTTACGATTTGGTTTTGGTTTAGGATTATGGTTAGGGTTAGGGTTTACAATTATGGTTAGGATTATGGTTTGTGTTAGGGTTTAGTGTTAAGGTTAGGTTTATGGTTAGGGTATAGTGTTAGTGTTATAATTACGTTTAGGGTTTACATCAAAGTTAGGGCTAGAATTAGGGTTATGGTTCAATTACATTAAGATTAAGGTTAAATTAGTATAAAAGTTCAAATAGGATTAGTGTTTGGGATAGATTAAGGTTAGGAATAGATTAGGATTAAATTTCAATTTAGGTTAGGGTTAAGGTTATAGTTAAATAGAGTTAGGGTTTGATTATGGCAAGGGCTATATTAAGATTAGAGTTCAATTATGATTAAGTTTAATTAGGTTTAGCATTAAGTTTAGGCTAGGATTTAGTTATGGTTAGATTAGGGTTGAAGTTGTAGTTAGGGCTTAATTATAGGTTTTTTTTTTAAATTTAGGGTTAGGTTATGGTTAGGTATTAATTATGGTTAGATTAAGGTTGAAGTTTAGGATTAGGTTATGATTTAGGGTTCAATTAGGTCTAGATTAGCGATATTGTCAAGGTTAGGGTTTCATTGTGGTAAGGTTTTAATTATAGTTCAGGTTTCTATAAGAGTTCAATTAGGGTTAAAATTAGCTTTACAATTCAATTGCATTAGAGTTACAATTAAATTAGGATTAAATTTTAATTAGGGTTAGGGTTTGGGCTAGAGTTCTCTTAGGATTAGGGATTCAATAAGTGTTAGGGTTTGAATTAGGTTAGGGTTTAATTAGGGTTAGATTAAGGTTGAAGTTTTAGGTAGGGTTTAATTTTATAGTTAGAGTTATGTTTAGGGTTAGGTAATGGTTGGAATTCAATTAGGGTTATATTTAATTTTAGGGTTAGGTTATGGTTTAGGGTCATGGTTTGGGTTAGGGGTTACTATAAGGATTAGGATTATGGTTTGGGTTTACATCATGTTTAGGGTTTAAGTTACGAACAAGTTTAGGGTTAGAATTATGGTTTGGTTGGGTTAGGGTTAGGGTTTAGTTTTATGACATAAGGGTTAGGTTAGGGTTAGGGTTTAGTTTTATGACATAAGAGTTAGGGTTTAAATAATGGTTATGTTTATGTTAGGGTTAGGGTTAGAGTTAGGGTGTAGGGTTAGCGTTAGGATTACAGTTAGGGTTAGAGATACATTTTGAGTTATGGTTAGGGTTAGGTATTAGGGTTAGGACTAAGGATTATTATTAGGGTTAGAGTTTAGGGTTATGGTTAAGTAAGAGTTAGGTTTAGGGTTAAGAGTCAAGGTTATAGTTAATTAGAGATAGGGTTCAATTACGCTTAGAGTTTGATTATGCTAAGGGTTTAATTAGGATCAAGGTTTGGGGTAGATTAGGTTTAGGATTGAATAAGGGTTAGGGTTCATATTAGGGTTAGATTGAGGTTGAAGTAGTAGGTAGGGTTTATTTCTATGGTTAGAGTTAACTTTAGGGTTAGGTTAGGGTTAGCATTCAATTAGAGCGATTAGAGTTAAGGGTTAACGTTATAGTTAATTAAAGTTAGTGTTCAAATATGATTAGGGTCTGATTATGGTAAGGGTTAGATTAAGATTAGAGAACAATTACGATTAGAGTTTAACTAGGGTTATGATTAAGTCTAGGCTAGGATTTAGTTATGGTTAGATTAGAGTTAAAGTTGTTGTTAGGGCTTAATTGTAGGGTTATATTTAAATTTAAGGTTAGGTTATGGTTAGGCTTCAATTATGGTTAGATTAAGGTTGAAGTTTAGGATTGGGTTATGGTTTAGGGTTCAATTAGGTCTAGATTAGGGATATTGTCAAGGTTAGGGTTTGATTATGGTAAGGTTTTAATTATAGTTAGGGTTCGTATAAGAGTTCAATTAGGGTTAGAATTAGCTTTACCATTCAATTACATTAGGGTTACAATTAATTTTGTATTAAAGTTTAATTAAGGTTAAGGTTTGGGATAGAATTCAATTAGGATTAGAGTTCAATAAGTGTTAGGGTTTGGATTAGGTTAGGCTTTAATTAGGGTTAGATTAAGGTTGAAGTTGTAGGTAGGGTTTAATTCTATAGTTAGAGTTATGCTTAGGGTTAGGTAATGGTTGGAATTCAATTGGGGTTATATTTAAGTTTAGGGTTAAGTTATGGTTTAGGGTCATGGTTTGGGTTAGGGGTTAGTGTTAGGATTAGGATTATGGTTTGGGTTTACATCATGTGTAGGGTTATAACTATGATTAGGTTAGGGTTAGTTTTTAGTTTTAAATGACATAAGGGTTTAAATAATGGGCAGGGTTAGGGTTAGGATTAGGATTAGAGTTTAAATAATGGTTATGTTTAGTTTAGGGTTAGGGTTAGTGTTAGGTTGTAGGATTAGTGGTAGGATTACAGTTAGGGATATGGTCGACATCATGGTTAAGATTAGGAATAGGGTTATGGTTGAAGGTACATTTTGAGTTATGGTTATGGTTAGGTATTAGGGTTAGGACTAAGGATTATTATTAGGGTTAGGGTTTTGGGTTATGGTTAAGTAAGAGTTAGGTTTAGGGTTAAGGGTCGAGGTTATAATTGATTGTAGTTAGGATTTATTTATGCTTAGGGTTTGATTATAGTAAGGGCATAGTTAGGATCAAGGTATGGGGTAGATTATGGTTAGGATTTAATAATGATTAATGTTCAATTGTGATTAAAGTTCAATTAGGGTTAGGGTTAAGTTTAGGGCTAGAGTTCAATTAGGGTTAGAATTAAACCTGGGGCTATGGTTAAATTATTGTTAGATTATAGTTTAACTTGTAATTAGGGATTAATTATAGGCTTGTAGCTAAGTTTAGGGTTAGGGTTCAATTGGGTCTAGATTAAGGATATTGTCAAGGTTAGGGTTTGATTATGATAAGTGGTTGATCATAGTTATGATTAGTATTAGATTTCAATTAGGGTTATAATTATGATTATGATTCAATTACTTTAGGCTTAGGGTTAAATTAGGGTAATCTTAAGTTTAAGGTTAAGATTAAGCTACAATTAGGGTTAATATTGTAGGATTGTGCATTCATAAAACTTATTATCTTCATTATTATGTACATTTGTTCAATACTTCTATAAAATGCATAGCTTTAAACTTTGTTCTAATAAAATTAAGGCATTTTAAAATAGCTTAATTTTTTTTATTAAAATTATTTTCTTTTAACCTTTTAAAAATTTTATAATTAACATAAAAGTTATTTTTGATCTTTTTAAATTAATCATCATATGTTATTTTTGAATTTTTTATAACTCAACTAAAATAGAAAAATCACATTTATATGATAAATTAGAAACTTTTAATAATAAATATTTTTATATCTTAAATATTATATAGTATTTTTAAAAAAATGGATATGTAAGTTTGTATTTAGAAAAATTCTATTTTTATGATAAAATTTTAGAAACATAGAAATTTATCTTTGCAAATTGAAAACTAAGATTCTTTCATTTTTTTTTAATCTTTCTAAATTGGAAATTAGATTATTTCCTTTCTTTTTAATCTTTATAAACTAACTGAATAGAGTATCTTTTTAATTGTGAAATTGAGAAAAATTAGAATTTAATCTAACATATTGTTCTTTTTTTTATGCAAATCACTTGAAGAAAAATAGAAATATGTTTCATTTCTATTCTACTATTCCTTTTATTTTTGCATGCAAATCAATTGAATTGTAAAATTAAAATACATTCTATTTATTTTAATCTTTGAATGCTAAATTTAAAATTAAAACTTAGATATAAATAGAATCTTTCTAAAAAAATAAGATATTATATTTTTCCTTTTAAATGCAAATCATTTCTAAGTTCCCAAATTAAATTATTTTTATTTTAATTTTAAATTAAATGAATCATCAATCATTTTTACAATAAACACCCTGATTATGCCCACGGATTAAACACCAGGAAAGCCTACAAAATAAATATAGTAATCAAAGCCTAAAATAAATAGCTTCAAAGCAGAGGCAAAAAAATTCTATGTAACCTATAAATTGTTATCAGCAAGCACTAAATAAATGAAATCCAAGGAAGCCAGGTAACAAATGTTTATATAAATAATATAATCTAATTATATTCATCAGGAATGTTGTATTTTATTCTATTTTCATTTTTGGGCAGAAACAAAAATGGCCTGCGGAAGCAAAATCACAAATTGCTTTTAAGACAGATCACTGTAAAATCATTTCTCTATTATGCTATCAAAAACCAATACATGTGGATCATTTTTCATTTTTCTTATGCAGGAGATGGAGAAAATCCTGCTTTATATATGACCAAGAGAGCAAAAGTAATTGAGACAATCTACAACGGCTATTATCTCTATGCCAAGACCTATGCCATTTATGGTAGACACAGATATGCTATTGAGGTTTTACAATATAAATCCTCATACAAAACCCGCAATGCACAATTGAAATCCTCATAACATGTGGATACCCTAAATACCCTCACGTGTTTCTCCATTCGAAGATTTTGCAGAATGCTATCATTTAAGAAAAAAAAATTTAAAAAAATGAAATCTCTAAATAAATATTGAATCTGCTACAACATAGAGAATCACAGTAAAAGTACTCTGAAATCTTAAAAAAAGTCTTTAACAGAATCTTGAAAAAAAATAAAAATTCAACGAATTATTACCGCTAAAATAAAAAAAAAATCTAGTCAAAAATTGTTTTGAACGCAACAAAAATGATCAAAAGATAAATACTAAACGTTGCAAGGCTTACCTATGAAACTGAGAACTGTATGATCAAAGGATCAAATTGTTTTTATATGCGATTTGATGCAGTTCAGAGACTCTTAATGTGATAGAATCTTACTGTCCCGCTACAAAGGGAAATCCCTTTCGGTGGTTTTCAGGGGGCTACCGCTGCAAACCAAAGATGATATCGGTCATAGACTTCATCAGCGCTGGATCCTCGTTGTAGCTCTCATAGCATCGCCCCCATCGAGGATCTTGAGAAACATGTTCATAACCCCACATATTAAGAAACCTTAAGCAAGCTAGAAAGTTACTATTTGAAGCATATCCAATCCTAAATCTTCCAGAATCTTAAAGCAACACATGGAGAGAATGCATAAGAAATTCCTGTAGCTCGAACTTCCAAAGCTGTGGCAGCACCAATTCTTCCCACCATCTCAGGATCTCTTCATGAACCAAACAAAAATGTAAGAGGAATCGCCTATAAAGAAAAATGCCTCTCCTCTTGGATGCGTTAATTGTCATGCGTTTGAAACTGTCGGAAATATGAATGACTCTTGAACTTCAATGCATTAATTTTCCAGTTGGCTGCATCTCTTTAACCCTTTATAATTTTGATGACCTCTATATGATGCCATTGTAGGTTACGCCTCTCGGCGTAACTACTAATTTAGTATGATATGGTTTTTTGGGTTTGTGTATGTTATTCCAGGTATGTGATAGATTATATTTTGTGTTAGTAGATCACTTACAATTGATTTATTTTATATCTTGTAATTATCAATTGATTGAAAATTGATAAGGATTTGTTTATTTGTTAATAGAGATTAAGTTTTGTTGATCAATGCAATTTCTTCATTTTCTTTCATCTTAAATGTTATTGAAAAAGTTATAAAGAAACTATTTTTTAGAAAAAAATGAATTTAATAATTTCATTTAATTCTCATCAATTAAGTTAAAGATATAAATGTTTAACTAATGATTTTTTTGGTTAAATATTTTTTTATTTTTTTGGTCTTCAACTAGCTACCATTTTGAACTCCTAACATAATCGTTGTCAATTACATTCACTACAAATATATAGATGTCCTCTATTTTGTTATGAATTAAATTTTGAGAACAAATATTTATTCTATTATTCAGTTTTCTTGAAGAAAAAAAACCTTTCTTTACAAATATTCAAATTTTAGATTGAAGTTTTCTATATTGTAGTTTGAACTTTCTTAAACTTAAGGTTTCAACATATCTATGATCTACCAAAGGTATACAATAGATGCAATGCATGTTTACTATTTATAATTTGTATCTAAAAATAAATAAATAAATTTAGTTATTATAATCATGATAAAAAATAATTAGCGCATGAACAATTTTGTCCTTGACATTAATCAAAGATAGTAAAATTTTCAACTTTAGAAAGTCTTTATTCTCTATTTTATTTTTCATTTTGGATTAAAATATTCCTTTACATGTAATGTTGTATCAAATTACATGTGATTAAGTTATGAAAAGACCGGTTCATGTTTCTTGAATCTTGAGTATTTTCCATTGCAATAAAATGGTGTTTTCCATTCCAATCAATAGCCTAAGCGATAGTTCATAAAATGCTATAATAGCTATGGATCTTTTTTTTATTGGTAACAAGTTAATATTTGAATTGCTTGAAAGGAGAAATACATGCCTTCAGCTGCTCTGCAACGTTCCACTATCTTAAGACTATATGGGGTCTCGCCCCTACAATAATCGCTATTTTTTTACTTGAGCTATGAACTAGTGGGGTCACAATGGGGGACCCCATCCCCGTGGTGAACATGTTGAGTCAATAACACTTCCAATATATATCTCATGCAACTTATATCAATCCTTCATATCCATATTACTCCTTATCTCTCCACAAGACTCCTTATGCCTCCCTACTTATCTCTCCATTCTCCTTATATCTCCCACTCCTTATCTCTCCACACTCCACCTTATCACTCCACATGTACTCTTTATCCCTCCACTTGAACACCTTATCACTCCATCTATCAGCGAGTTCGAACAGGTCATGGCAGGGGCATCCACACAACTACACTGAGGAGAGTCACACACCGGACGACCACCATCCTTCAGTCATGGGTCTGGTCAGCTTGAAGTCAGCACCGTAGTCGCCAGCGAACAACAAGGGGCATTAACGCCATCATTAGGAGAATCACCAATTGCAGGGGAAGGAAGCAGTAACAGGGGGACACCAAGCACACACCAAGGCACGAACAGGGGGACACCAGCACGGGGGACATCAAACCATAAATCGGGCAGAGATTCGAACCAAAGACCCACTATCAACAGTGGGATGCAACTTGTTGTTGCATTGCTGGGTTAACCCCATAATAGCTATGGATCTTATCTGATTGTTATGTAAGATAATTATTTTGTGTTGATTTTTACATCAAATACTTTTGAGCAAATTGTAGAATTTGAGTCAATTGATTTTGGTGTAGTATCAAAACTCTTTGTCAATAAATAAAACTCACTTCACTTCAAACTAAATGTGTAGAAAAGACATGCGTAATATCTTTTGGATGGAATATTTTGAGTAATGTCATGTTGTGTAGGTTTATTTTTTGTAAGTCTTGAAGGAATTATAAGAGCAAGAAATTAAATAAATCCAAGTAGTTTGTTGATTGAAGAAATGTTACCAAGAGGAAGAACAACTTGAGTTGAGCAAACATCAAAATAAGAGATGAAGAGAGGAATTACAAAGTAACTCCCATCTCTATGTGTGTGAGGTGAAAAATGATGATGACAAGCTATGGCAAAACCGCAAAGATCCAACCACAACAAACCCTAGTTTTAAATAAAACATTCACCATACACCAATGAAGAAACCTAAGAACATGCAAATTAACAAATTGAAGTAATAATACCATTCACATGCCAAGTAGGGTTTGATTTCCATTGTCTCCTATCTCCATCAATATTTTTTGATATATTTGCTCTCAGATTTTGTATGTGCACAAGAGCTGAACAAAGAACAAATTATGGTTGTGAAGTTGCTTGATCACAAGAAGGCTTGATAGATGCATTGGTTAGGGTTGATAAAGATGAAGGAATCCTCTTATATATAAGACACTTTAAAAAATGGAGGGATAAGATTAAGAGGTGAAATAAATAAATGATCGACTAGGATTAAAGGGTAGGTATAAGAAAATAATAAAATGATAAAATAATGAAGGAGGTAGGTAGAGGAAAATTAAATGATAAATGACATGTGTCATGGAAGGAAAAGAGCTAATGAACTAATTAAATAAATAAAGATTCATTTAATAAATGGAGGAAGTGAGACCAATTAAAAAAATAAAATATTTATTTAATTTAAGGAAAGGATAATTTAAATTAATTAAAAATATATATTTAAATGAGGAAATGTTTAAAAGAGGATAAATGAATTAATTAAATAAATATATTTTTTATTTAATTAATAGAAGACTTAGGATAAAATAATTAAATAAATAAAATGATTATTTAATCAAACATGACAATTTTAGGTGTCTACACTATGAATGCCACCATTCATACTACGTGTGTGCAATGTGGCAAAATCTTCATGAGGAGAAAACAAATAATCCTTAATAAAGGAATTAAAGAAAATAAATCATTCACACGTATGTGTGAGATGACATAAAAGACAAATAACATGTAGAGATTGCAAAAGAATATCCCAAATATAATACAAATAAATAATTAACCTTTACTAAGTAAATATTAATATTCTAACAAGTCTTTTGTCCATCATATTTTGTTGATTGAAGGCTTGTTGTTTGCAATCTAGGTGGCTTCAAATCATTTCAATCTATGTTGTCAAAAGAGAAAACAAATAACAAGTATATTTTAGTAATACATAATGTCAATAAAACTAACTTCAAGCTTTCATCTATAAATCTTATTAAAAAATAATTTAGATAAAAATTAATTATCAATATAGGTCGTATTAGTAGAGCTTGAATTATGGAGCGCAGGAGGAAGCTAGGGTTTACAGGCGAAGGTGATTTTCGATCACAAGGATGAGAGAATGGCCCTAGACAGATGGATAACCAGAGGCCATGGTGCCCACCGCGCTCAAACCAGTGGCAGTGGCAGGACATGGGTCGTAGGAAGAGGGAGGGAGCTAGTTTTTTGTAAAACCAGATCCCCTTTTGAGAATGACAAAACCAAATGGGGGTATTCGTGATTTCTGAATTATTCGCAGTGGAGTAAGCAATAGATGGAAGATAGATTGAGGAATAAATTTCCGGCACCTCCTGATAACCTTACCAATGGTGAGATACCGACAACGTCCGATAAGAGAACAGTCAGTATTTGCATTGACTCGGAGGCTTGGAAGGAATCGGTTCAAGTCTTGTGAGAGAGAGCTTTCTTCATGAAGTGGGGAGGGGATTGGTCGACTTTCCCTAAAGTTAGGAACTGGGTCGGCGAAGAATGGGGGAGCCACTTTGAGATCAAAACCCTAACAAACAGAGTTTTCCTTATCATAGCAAGGACAACTAAGGAGAAGATTGCATTGATGAACTCTGGGTCGTTTTTGATGATGGGAGTAGGGTTTTACATAAAGGACTGGATCCCAAATTTTGATCCTCGACAAGCCACTGTAGAAGAAATTCTTGTTTGGATTAGACTTTACAATCTCTTGCATGAATATTGGAAGGAGGAAGTTTTTAAGAGTATTGGTGATAAGCTAGGGAGATTCATCAAGTCAGATGAAGCGATTGACAAGCTGAACTCATGCATGTATGCCCGAATCTATCTCATTTGGAAACCACACCCTGGGCTCCCGAAGACCGTCGAGATTAGATCGTCTGAGGGTCTATGTGGATAAGAGATCGTAGTTGAAGAAATCATGGTAAAGTGTAAGTCTTGCAAAGAATGGGGACAGGAGGACCATGATTGCAAGGCAGGACAGAAGGGGAAGGGAAGGGTAGACCGAGCTTTGGAGGAGTAGTTGTTAGCTGGGTCAGAGGTGACTAAGCAGCTTCCGAGTCACACAGAGGCCAACTTGAGCTCTGATCCGACCATTTCAATGGCTGGGAATCCTGAAGTTTTAGGTGGGGTGACAGTGCCTTTGGATTCTTGCCCTGCTCAGGAAGTGTTGCAGAAGGTCTCTGGTCCAACTGGATATAAGGCCGTTGTGATCGTGAATGGTTTGCTGGGAGAGCTTTCTGTGGACTGTCTTCATATTTTGACCGGAAATACAATTGAGGAACATGTGCGTCAAGCTATTAGCGAAGGGTGTGGGACGCTGGCCTCCACACAGAAGGAGTGACAACAGAGGCTGATCAGGGGCTTTTAACGCATGACTATGCAGTAGGCAGAGGGATTCCCTCTCAGCACAAGTTTTACTCTACTTATGAGTCTGGGCTGGAGGGCCTAGAGAAGGGATTGAATGTCAAACCTCTGGTAAACCAATTTTCAAATGACATAGCAGGGAGTGCAGAGGGAAAAACAATCAACTTCAAAGACATCCACATGTCCCTAGGGAAGGTGGATAATGGCTTTCCAGCAGAGTTGGAGTCTGATGAGGAGGATGGGTTGAGCGATGATTCATTAGGGTTGTCTGCTGAGATAGGAGAGATAGAGGTTAGGACCATTAAACAGACCAAAACAAATCCCTCTAAGTCCAAAGGGAATTTGAGAGGAAGGAAAAACAAGCAGAAGTTGCTTGAGGAAGCAGGCAACATGAAGGGTCAGACAAGACTACTTAGATCCGGGAGAGACTTGTTCTCTCCTGGACAACAATGAAGTTCCTTACATGGAATGTTAGGGGCTGCAATGCCCCTGACAAGAGACGTCTGATCAAAAGAGGTTTTGATCAAGCTAAGCCGGAAGTTATTTGCATTCAGGAAACAAAATTGGGAAGAGAGGACACAGCTAGAGTTTTTGGTGTAAGACAGAGGTGGTCTGGTTTCTTTGTGGAATTAGAAGGGGATTCAGGAGGGCTTGGCATTTTGTGGAATTCATTGGTTGTTCAGGTGGATGCTATCTCATGCTCTAAACATTGGCAAATGGTAAAGGTGAATTTGAAGATCATGAACTTTTCTTGTTTTCTTATCAATGTCTATGGTCCCACTTTGGTTGTGGAGAAGTGTCGGTTATGGGAGGATACTTCCAAGCTTTTAGAAGAGGTGAGGCTGACCTTAGCTATTGTTGTTGGGGACTTCAACGCCACTCTTTCTTTCTCGAAAACACGTGGAGGGGTGAAAAGGATGTGCAAGATGCAATCGGACTTTCAAACATTTGTGAACTCTAATGCCCTCTTTGAAGTGGTTGTAAAATGAGGGAGATTTACTTGGTCTAACATAAGGTTTGGATTTTCCAATATTGTTGACAAACTAGATAGGTTCTTTCTTGTAGGGGATTGGAACTTGGCCCCCTTGGTCTCTGAGGCAGAAGTTTTAGCAATTTCAGGTTCAGATCAGTTCTCGGTCTCTTTAGTTGTGCAAAAAGATGAAGTTCCACTTTGGTGTCCTTTTAAGGTGGAAAAGATGTGGTTAAGGGATCTAGGTTTTAGAGATCGGGTGGTTGGCTAGTGGAAGGAGGCCCCTGTGGTGGATGGTTTCTTGGCCTTTCAGTTCTTCAAGAAGCTTAGTTATGTAAAACAAAAACTAAAATCATGGAATAGGGAGGTGTTTGGTAATATTTTCGATGAAAAGAGAAGGATTGAGGGGGATCTGAGGGCTTTGAATGTGAAAGTCTTGGTTGAAGGGATGGACGAAGTGGATTATCTCACGGAGAAAGATCTACTTAGTAGATATGGGGAAGTTTTACAAAGGGATGAGATTTACTAGAAACAAAAATTGCGTGAGAACTGGCTTAAAGCCGGTGATAGAAACACAAAAAAATTTCATAGTTCGATGAAGGCAAGGAGGAGCCTCAATAGAATCCTCTCCCTACGGCTAGCGGATGGAACTTCAACGGAGGACCCAGACTGCATTAGTAAGGAGGCAGTGGATTTCTTTGGAAATATTTGGAGGAGGAACGAGGCTGGTCAGACAGGCTTGCAGGCCGAGCTTTTGGAGTTAATTCCTCCCTTAGTGTCTAGGGATGATAATATGATGCTTGAGGAACCAATCTCTTTGAAGGAAGTGAAAACTGGTGTTTTTGGGTTAGGTGGGGAGAAAGTTCCAGGCCTAGACAGGTTTCGGGCTTTCTTTTTCCATTTCTTTTGGGATCTGCCTGGTGGGGAGTTGTCGGAGTGGTTGAAGAGTCAAGGTCAAGGGGATTTGTTTTGAAGGAATTCAACTGTACTCTAGTGGCGCTTATTCCCAAGAAAGCCAAGCCAGAAGGGTTTGAGGAGTTCGACCGATTTCTTTGTGCAACACCACCTACAAAATCATAACAAAAGTTGCTGCTAACAGGCTCAAATTGATTTTAGATAAGCTGATTTCTTGTGAACAGAGCGGTTTTACCCCAGGGAGGAACATCGTGGATGGGGTTATTGTGGCCCATGAGGTGATCCACACGACCATGAAGAGTAGATAGAGAAGAATGATTCTAAAGTTAGACATTTGGAAAGCCTATGACAGAGTGGATAGGTCTTTCCTGGTGGAGGTGTTAGTAAAGTTGGGGTTTTGTAAGGCTTGGATTAAGTGGATTTCCAGTATGATTATGCAGTTTTCAGCCTCGATTTTAGTCAATGGCAGTCCTCAAGGTTTCTTTCCCACCTCATGGGTATTTGGCAAGGGGATCCAATATCCCCCTTTCTCTTTATTTTAATGGCAGAAGTTATTGGTCGGTCAATTGCTTGAAAGCGTTCTCAGGGGATGTGGAAAAGCATCGAGATAACACGTGGGGTAGACTCCACAACTCATTCTCAGTTTGCTGATGATACTTGTCTATTTGGAGTGGCCTTAATGCATGAAGCAACGGTGATGAAGAAAGTGCTAGACAGATTTAGTGGGGCTACTGGCCAGGAAATTGATTGGGCTAAATCTAAGATCTTCTTTTTCCACACTGAAGTTGGGTATCAAAGAGAAATTGCCAGATTATTTGGGATTAAGATTGGTCAGCTTCTTGGGAAATTTCTTGGTATGCCGCTCTTTGCTGGAGCTGGTAAGATAGATATCTGGAAATATTTGTTAGATGGTTGCAAAGCAAAGATGGAGGGGTGGAAGAGCAAGTGGCTATCATTGGTTGGTCGTCTTCTGATGCTGAAGACAGTTGTATCGGCTATGCCTATTTCCCAATGGCCTATTTTAAACTCCTAGGCGCGGTCATTAAAAATATGCAACAAAAGATGAGAAATTTTTTGTGGAATGGAAATTAGGAGCAGGACAAAATCCCGCTTATGGCCTGGGATAGAGTTTGCAAACCCAAAGGAGGTGGAGGTGTGGGGCTCCGTGATTGGAAACTTATCAACGAGGCAATGGGGGCCAAGTTAGTATGGCAAATGTATAATAAGCCGGAGCAGAGGTGGGTCCGAATTTTACAAGCTAAGTATTTGGATAGTGGGGAAAAGGAAAGGATCCTAACGATTGAAGACCCCCCGAGAGGATCCACTTTGTGGAATTTTTTGGTGAGCTCAGGAGGGTGATTAGGAATCACCTTTCTTGGTGGATTGGAGATGGGAGAAAGGCGTGCTTCTGGCAGGATTCCTGAGATGGACGTCCATCTCTAGAGTCTCAGGCATCCCAACAAATAATGGCTAAGACTGCTCAGTTTTGGGGCTCAAAGGTGTGCGATTTTCTTACACCAGAAATGTCAGTGTTGGGCCAGTGTTGGAACTGGAAGGACCCCCATGAGTTAAACTTGGGGGAGGCAGATGAAGGGTTGTTGAGGAAGATCCTAGACAATAGAGAGGTTTCAAGCTCTAGGGAGGAGGATGAGATAGTTTGGTGTGGTGCCAAGAGTGGTAATTACTCTGTTAAGGTGGGGCTTTCTCTTTTGGAGTATGAAGGTAGGACGAAGGCTTGGGAAGCTAAGCTATGTTGGAACAATGTGTGCCTACCAAAGGCGGGTGCCTTCTCCTGGTTAGCTGGCAATAGGTGGATTCTATCTGGAGACCGACTCAAAAAAATGGGGTTCGCAGGTACTTTCCGCTCTGTGCTCTGTGAAAAAGGCGGAGGAAGATGTGGACCATTTTCTGCTAAACTATGATTTCGCCCATGAAGCATGGTATTTTGGGTTACAGAGACTAAATTGGAAGGGTCCAATGGCAGGGAATTTGAGCGATTGGCTGGAATTGTGGCCTGTCTTGGGAAAGTCTTCATTCTTTGCTGCCATTTGGAAGATTTTGCCTTCTACTGTGTTATGGGAACTCTGGAAAGAACGGAACCGAAGAGTGTTTGAAGATAGAGAAGAAAAAAGGGATCACTTTCTAATCAGGTTGGAGAAGGCAATCTTGGAACTAGTCACTAATGCTGCTTCTTAGGTGAACTTAGCAAAGTCTCCTTTCATTCAATTTGATGCTGGAATTTTGGTGAATTGGCCTTTGATTAAATTTAGGCCCGCTAATGGGCTTTTGAGGGTTAATCCTCAGAGGATGGGTGAAGCAAGACAAGAGTGGGATCCGCCAGATAAGGGTTGGACTAAGGTAAATTTTGATGGCGCTTCGAGGGGAAATCCAGGGGTCTCTGGAGCTGGGGTAATAGCCCGGGATGATTGTGGCAACATTCTAACCATAGGAGCTAAAAGATTGGTGGATGGATCGAACAATGATGCTGAGTGCCAAGCGGCTTTAGAGGCCATTCTGATGGCCAAGAAAATGGGAGTGAAGAAACTCCATCTGGAGGGAGACTCTAATTTATGTGGTGAACATGATAGTTAGAGGTCGAATGGAGGCGTGACATTTAGACAAACACGTTCGAAGAATGAAACTTCTTCTGTGTGGGTTTGAAGACTATAAAGTGACTCACGTTCTCAACAAATGTGGAGGTTGACAAGCTTTCAAATGTGGGAGCAAATGGCTATTTGGAAAATAATTTTAGATTATTTGAGGACTTTCGTTATGTTAGTGCTCATGATCTTGGTTGAATTTCTTAAACTTAGGCAAGTGAATCTGAGTTGTTTTTGATGTGGTTGATGTTGATACTGACCTTGTGGGAAGTTATGGCCCTCGTGGATTGTGATCTATGAATATGGTGCAAGTGGCCTTAATGGCGATGGAGTGATGATGGCGGCAATCGGTGAGTTGGCCTAGTGATTATGCATGGTTTGATGTGATTCGTGTGGAGCAATCATGGCATGTGATGGAGGTGGCTTTTTAAGGCCTTGGATTTTGGTTCCCTGGCATTTCTTTGTTTTTGGTTTTGGTATTGGTTGATTGTGCACGTTTTGGTGAAGAGGCGAGATAGAATGGAGGCAAATTTTTCATTGACAACTAATGGTCAAATGCCAACATTTCACAGCTTGATTTTGAGCAACAGGCTGATGAATGTCTTTAGGGTAGATGGGGAGGATTTTTGGAGGGCAGTGCGATTGATTTTTGGGGAGGAATTTCTGGTATCTGATTGCCGGCCTCGAACTAACCTCGACATCTTGTCGCTGTTCATTGCTCTGGCCTTGTTGGTGGGAACGTCGATGGAGGAGGTGAAACGGGTTGCATCTTTGGTGCTGCGACCCAAATGGGCGGGAGGTTTGAATGAAGTGGTGGCTTGAGCTGTTGTTGGCAAAGGGCTGAAGATGGTGGAAGAGTCTTGGCAAAGGATTGGCGTAGAATTGGGGGAGTTGCAGCCTTTTGTAATTTGGTCGGCGTCTCGACCCGTTGAAACTCAGCTAGAGAACGCAAGGAATGGATGGAGGGAGGTTGTGCAGTTTGTGCGTGGGTTGGGGCCGACTGAGCGAGTGAAGATTCATGGGAAGATGACCCCAATTCGGTCCGAAGCTCCTCTGGACGAGGATGGGAGGCCTATGATCCACCATCAGATTCCATGGAAGCACGTGAAGGTGGTGGAGCGTGGTTCGTTGCGTGGTGGCAGGCCGGGAACATTGCCAGGTGGAGGGAGAGAGATGCATGGTGCAGGGCCCAACCGGGGTATTCCAAACTTCTCAAGGGAAGAGGCCTTGGGTTGGTTTCAGTAGACAGGTCTTTTGGGACTGTGGGGTTTTTTCGGGCTTGTGTATGTAGGGTTGGAATTTTGTTGTAATGAATGGTCCTGTAGGTTTGGTGTCTTATTCGGGTTCTGATGGTTTTGTAGGGGCAAGACCCCATTTTGTGTAGACTGTTTATCATCATTTTGGATGTAAATATTTCCTATTTTAAGCAATATATTATCCTGGTTATCGATAAAAAATAAATAAATTAATTATCAATATATATAAATTTAAATTATTATACAACTAATTATATAATTATGCCATTATGTGGAGAGGCATCTATAATGACATCAAAATGTCCATAAACAAAAATTCATTTTTGAAACAATTTGACATGCAAATAACCCATAAATATATGGAATATGTCATCTTTTGGTTTTTGTGGAGGTGTTATTTATTACTCCAAATAAAATAGAACCCTCGCAACTTGTCTCCAACTATATAAACCGTTTCATACAAATGATAATTTACTATATTTTTAAAATATAGATATACTAGTATTAAAATATATTTAAATTTTCTTTTATTTTCCTACTTAATTTTGAATTTGTGGCTTATAATTTATAGTTTATATTTTCAAATTTTAGGCTTGTAGTTTGCTTTCTTGCCTTCGATTCTCACAATTTTGCCATTTCATCATAAAGTTAAGAGGGAGTTAAAATGGTTTTGCAAATGGCTTGTAAAGTTTTCTTGTATTTGTGGTTCTCATATTCTTGCGCTGAAGTCACCATTGATGCAAAATAGGTTTTCCAATCTCACTAATTTCTTTACAAATGAGCTCTCATTTACAGGTTATGCGCATGTAGCTCAGAATCCCGAAAACGGTGACGGAGTTTCAAACATTTAGAAACATTTAAGGTAAGTATGTGCGAATAGGCGTTTTCTAATGCATGCATTTGATTCCAATTTCATGCTTTCTCATGCTTTTTAAACACTCTTCTACTACCAAGAAAGCCAATTTGTACCACAAATTTGTTGCAAACCCATGTACGAGATCTCACAGTCGTAGTTCACATTTGTCCAAAAAATTTGGGTCTCTCGAACACCTTTTCTTGCTCACATGAACTAGGTGATCATCAATTCAAGTTTCTTAGCCTCTTCAACTGGTCTGCATTTATAGGTATCAACTTGCCTCGGGGGGCTTTTGAATTATCTTTCCCTGTTACTGCATTGGAGCGCTAGACTACTAGGTGCAACTTAGGGGTATGCTAAGCTGTCTGTTTGCTATTCACATATTCTAAATCTTTGATTTTAAAATTTTTTTTTTGTTATTTACAGAGTGAATTTTAGTTTACATGAGTCCTGTCCTAGCTTCTACAACCACCGAACTTTAGTTGCCTCTAAGTAATCTCCTCCCATTTCCTTCGTCATGCTTGGATTGAAAAGAAGGTATGGAGTTTCCAGATGTGTAGGGTGCAGATTTATTTCAGTTTTATTTTGTTAGGTGTCCTGTCTGAGTTTTCAGCTCTTGTACTTCTCCCGTCCACCACCTTCAACATACTTTTGCCCCCTTTCACTTTTGACGGGTAATTTTTTGGTTGTATCAAAAGCCTGCATGTTGGTATTATATATATATATATAGGAGATAAATTTCTAGAGTATTGTTTTATTAACAATATAAGTATATTTTCAAGATTATCAATTAAATTATATTGACGAGAATGCATTCAAGTAGATCTTTTGAAATTAAATTTATAGACTAACAAGATTACCTATAGACTTATCATTAAATATAGTATGCTACTAAGAGATGTTTAAACTCTAGATTAACTTTTTATTGATAATATAGGTACATATTCATAATCACCAATTAGGGTCTCTTAATGATATTTCATTTAAGTGGATTTTCAGGTATTAGATGTATAGACCAGTAGAACTTCTGATTACAACCTATTAGATGAATGAAAACAATTCTAATGTGATAATTATGTATAGGGTACTTACTTTTGATCAAACCTCAAGCCTAGATTGGGCATACACTTAAGTAGGTGAGGGGATTAGTCTAGTGTCACCTTTTCCAAAGACAAAATCACAAAGTTCACATCACTTGACATCTTGGTACCTACAAGATTGAAAAATATTCCTTGCACAAATTTCAACAAATAAATATTATATAGGTTAGTCATACATATATTTGTATAGGCTAAATTTAACAAAATGAAATAACAATCAACATGATAATTCCATAGTTCATATAAAGTAAAATAAACCAAATTCATTAGTGATCAATACCTCAATTGTTCTCACACTCTCATGTACAATTAGAACATCAAAGTTTGCAAGTTCCCACCCGAGTCCGAATTCCATCAAGGCTATTTGTGGGGATGTGGCAATTACATCCAAGAAAGCTCAACAAGGAGAAACAAGTATAAGAATGTAAATAGTAACTGGTCTGTTGGGACTCAAATTGTTTGTTCCCCCGTTTTATTTTTTTGTTGGAGATACCCCCAAGGGGGTCCCCTTCAACTAAGAGCCAAGGTCTGAGGGGTATCCATTCCACCAAAATCCGCCCAGGGCATGATCCTGGCCTCATCCCCTATGGTGTTGGAGCCTTGCACTTAGCAAGACTTGATCCCTAGTGGGCTCATTTAGAACCTTTCAACTTAACCAGCAAACCAAGGGTCCCTTGACTTCCCCCTTTTCGGTTGAATTCATTCCCCTTTTGTGTCTTAGTGAAATGTAACCCATTGTAGATAACTGATTAGAAAAAGTTTTAATGGGTCGTTTTGCTTTTGTCCTACCTTTGAGTGTTGTATCAGGTCCCCTCTTTCATGCTCTAGTCAGAGACCCATGTTGAAAATGTTTGAATCTGGTTAAGTTTGGAGTTTGTTGGTTGTCAAGGTTTCAGCCTTCCATCTGCCTTCATGCTCCTTATTGCTAACTCTCCTTCATCCTTCTAATTCCTCAATCCTCGCTTAAGTCCTTAAATTTGTTTGTCTTGCATTTATCGGGATTTTGCTATTCCCTCTACCTCACTACTCCTTTGCCATGCCTCATCTCTCACCCTCGACTCTTGATGCCTTTTTTCCTTCCAAAATTTTCTGAAGTTTGGCGATCGTTGCCTTGTTGGTCTTCTCTATCCCTATTTGCTCAGTAGGCACTTGGTAGGAGTTGGGCCCAAAGCTTGTGGCATGATGAGGGAAACCCCTATCAACCTTTCACTTGTTCTCTTGCTTGTTTGCTTAGTTGATATGCGGTATGAGTTGTGATCCAAGCTTTTAGCTCGACAATGCAAAGTGTTGTCAACCTTGCAAACTCTTGTGATCATTTCCCCAACTAGTAAGTCGTAGACGTTAGGCTTGATGGTCGACAAGCCAGATCTCTTTGGCCCGTCATTTTTTCTTCCATCCTCAATGCAATTTGGTATGACGTACACGATAGGCTCAAAGGTCAATAACTGACAATTTTGGCTATGTTAGAGTGGCGAAGAATTTAATGTCATTTCTCTTGGTGGAGGTGTAAGCCTAAGCCTAATGCTTTGCTATAATTGACCAGAATGCATTTTTTTGTTGACGACACGCCTCTCCACCTACTTGTATTTATGGCACTATTTTGCCTAGCTACTAGAATTAAATGCAAGGGTCTTCCATCAATTTGAGGTGCCCATTTTGGGTGTAATCATCTTGAGGTGTGGATTTGAAAGCGTTATAGTGCTGCAGATTAGGATTTGCCTAGAGGTATTTGTTTTGTTCAGAGTCTCATTTTAGATGAAGTTGATTATAGTGTCGTTCTTTAGACGCTTAAAAGTTACAAGGCAGCCATTGACTCTAGTCTAATTTATTTTGCGAGATTTCAAATCTGTGGAATCAAAGAAGGGTAGTCTTGCAAGTGGATTTTGTTGCAAAATGTCTCCAAGGTAGTGTGTGTACTTCTAGGAAAGTTTTTGAGTTGCAATTGGGAATTTTCCCTTGTCACATTTGTTGGCATGATTGTGAAATTGGTGAATGCCACTACATTCTAAATATTGCAAGTGTTGTAATGGCCTTCTATATGTTTCAAATGGGTATTTTAAGTTTTGTATGGATTAATGAGTATGCTTTGTTATTACTTTCGCAATCTTTGTTGTATGCAAATACATAGCTCCATGTTCTTTGATTCTAGTTTGTTCTCTCCTCTATGAATTGTGGCTCTATTGCCCAATGAATAGGCAACGTGGAACCTTGACTAATATCACACCTTCAAATCAAAACACAAATCAATAGTGGAGTAGGAGTAGTTGTGTGCAATCATGAGCCCATGATAGAACCAAGGATTTGTTCTAAGTCAACACTCAATAGATATATTTTTATGTTTGTCATGTTTGCATAGTTATATCATCATATAGGGGAAAGTGTAGCCGGTTGTTCTTGGTTCAATTACAGTCTTTGGGACCAAGACAAGAAGTTGGGTCTGGTTGAAGTTTTTTTTTTGTTGCAATGTCCCCTTTCGTAGAGTAGCAAGAATGACATGTTTAACCTATTTAATTCTCGTAGGCTAATTTTGGGATATTAGAGAATAAATTAAATTAATTAATTAAAGTAATTTTATGGATAGCTTTATTTTAAGTAATTTAATAAAGTGACTAAAGTAAAATTAAAAGGAAATATTAAAAGTCACTCTATTAATGTGTTTTAATGAAATATTTTAAACGGGAATTTGAAAAGCCCTTTGGGAATGTTCTAAGGGGATTTATAAAAGAGGATTTTGAGAGCTCATTTGGTATACTTGCTGATTTTTCTCTATTGTGGATTTTGAGCTTCTAGTTGGAGAAAATCTGTAGGTTGAAAATTCTAGGGGAAATAGGTTTTGGTGGTGAGATATCTTCCCTTGCTGATTGCAAGTGGAATCATATTGGTTTCGTGCTTAGATTTATTGATTGAGGATTCATGATTTGTGAAGTCTTGCAAGCAAGACGATTTATCAATATATTTGCTAGAGGATTGACAAGAAGATATTGGGATGCCACATTTTTAGAGAAATTGATGGATTTCGCTGGACGCCATAGTTTGTGAGATTGTGCGATTGAGGTTGTGGCAGATTCATTTAAATTTGGTTGAGTTATTAATGGCAATTGATTTTGTTGATGAGAGGCCATGAAAGGAATGCTGATATTGGCGTGAATGTTATTTATTTGGGCCCTAGATATAATCTTGGCTGGTGTGAGTATTGTTCGGGTTGAGGTGTGGATATTCACTATCCACAAGGTTGTGGGACTCCATTTTTGTTGGCAGGGCACTTAGTGCTGGTCTGGTACCTCCTTTTTGATAGGCATCATAGACTCCATGGTCGTGGGAATCCATTATTTGCAAGAGTGAGACAGAGGAGAGGAGTTTGCAAGCTTTGGTGGGATTTAGGGGTCACTCCAAGTGTAGCGCAAGTCATTTCAGACTGGGTGCTGTTACAGAAAGTGTAACGTGGGTTTGGCTTGTTCCCAGCTCCAATAATGAAGATAAATATTACTGTTTTAAGGTCAGAAATCAATCTTGCTATCTTTGTATTTTTGTTATTTCAGCCTATGCATGTTGAATGGTCTTCAATGTATTCATGTACTATTACTGAATTGGTGCTATCAGCTATGCAATGCATTTCATTTCCATTCCTTTCAGAATATAGTTAAATCAGATTCAAACAAAAAACATTTTTATTTTCACATGCATGCAAAATGTTTGACAAAATACCTATTTAGTGAAAGTGGGAAAAGTGAAAAATTTGTCATAAATTTGGCAAGGGTCTTGTTGTGACGTTTTCACACATTGCCCCATTGCAAATGGGGACCCACTACTTTTTGGGCCCTCTTGGTCTTTTGGCTTTCGTTTTTGGGTCTTTTCGTAGCAGTTTCGTCAGTCTCTCTAAGCTTGCAAGTGAGTGGGGTCAAATTGATTAAGTCTGCTCTTCGTTTGAATAAGTTTGGTGAAGTCTAGGGTCTGTTTCGTCAATTTTAGGGTTTCTGCCTTTAGTCCTAGATTTTAGGGGTTTCTTTTAGGGTTTTTGAAAAACTGAACTTAAAACTGGAATCAGGAGGATCCTTCAAGGAATCTCCCAGTAAAATTTGAGCCAAAACTGAGCAACTTTCTATTTTAGAAAGTTCCTATTTTTTAGGGATTTCACGGAGTCCCGGAATGTCTTCATTTTGCCAAAAATCAAACTTATTATTTTTAGTAAGTGCTTTCCTAACCTATTTTGTCCAAACGCTAACATTTTGAAACACTTACTATTTGGGAAAATCTATTTTTGGCAGGTTCTTCACAGGAAAACACTGAAAACTGAACATCCTTGAAGGTGCTAAAGACTGAACGTTCTTGAAGAACATTTCTAGATCCAGAAGAGTCAGAAGGTAGACAAGTGTGATCAAAGTTTGGCTAAGTATGGGAACCAATCCAAGAATGGAAAGCTCGAAAAATCAATTAAGTCTGGAAATTCACATCAATCCACAAATGTCATCCTGATCCGGAAATGGCTTGAAATTTGACTAAGTGATGGAAATTCCTTCCTTCACGAGAAAGTGAAAAACTGACTAAGTGATGGAAATTTCTTCCTTCATGACAAAATTCCAGGAAAACTAAAAATTGACAAATGTTGGAAATTCCTTCTTTCAGGACCAAATTCTTGGAAAAGGTGAAAATTTGGCTAAGTGATGGAAATTCCTTCCTTTAGGACATAGTTCTTGAAAATCTTGAAAACTAGCTAAGGCATGAAGAATTTCCTTCCTCAGGGGTAAGGAACAAATTTCTGTCCAAAGGAGAATTCCTTCACAACATGGATTCCACGCCAAGATGAATTGAGGTGAAAAAACCAAGTTCTAAGGCAAGGAAGAAATCAAGGATGAATTGAACAAGAAATTTCCCCCTAGGATTTTTTTTGAAAAATCCATTTTCGGGCATCAAAAATCATCCAAATTTCAAAATGATGATAGATTTGGAGTCGTGAGGGAATTTCCTCTCTCCTGGACCGTGGAACCCTAATTTGAAAATTTGCAGAATTGATGAAAAATCTTCTCCAAGGCAAAAAGGAAAATTCAAAATCTTAGGAAAATTCTTCCCTAATAAAATTTTCTTTCTCCAAGGGTTTCTCACCAAGTGATAGCCAGGTCAATGCATGATGAATTAATGGAGCATCTTTTGCATGCAGCTGTCACATTTAAGGCATTATGGCAGATTCCTTTTTCATGCAGTCGTCGCATGTGGAGGTGATGGTGCATTTATGACATGATGGGGCAATTTTTGCATGGAGGAATATTTAGTGCATGTGGGCGAATTTGGTAAAGATGGTGCATTTAATGCACAAATGGATGTTATTTTGGGTACTTTTGATTCAATGGTATAAGGGCATGATGGGTTATTAATTGTTGATTCCCACCTTGTTGCAAAACCCTAATTAGGGTTTTGCATGTAATCATGGCCTGAGGCCTATATAAAGGGGTGACCCCCCTCACTTGTAAGAAGGAGGGAGCCTTGTATGAAATTGTTGGGATAAGTTTTGAGATAATAACAGTGAAACATTGTTCTTTGATGGTGTCCACTTAAGTTATTTTTTCAAAGCTTGCATGGTTTCACCTTCCTCACTTAGAGTAGAAGTAGTGTAGTGCTTTGATTTCCATGGTTCATACTTTTTGCATCTTGCTGATTGTAAGTTGCAGTGTAAGGTTAGCCTGAACCCCAAATTTGTGCTAAGTTCGATTGTGGATGGTCATTTGGATTGCGCCGTTTTTGGGTATTCAAATGTTTTTCCCGATTTGAAAATCCTCTAGCATCCCCAGAAGATTGCACCGGTTCTTGTGGAGTTGTTGTTGATCTTGGCAAAGAAGAGTTTGGTTTATTTGAAATTTGTCCACCAAAGCACTATTCATTGATATCATAGCCCTTAGGAGTAGATTTAGATTGTCTAACCCTTTCCCCTTTATTTTCAGTTCATTTTAGTCCGTTCGAAGCAGAAGCATCACGAAATTGCGATATTCGATGATGGAATTCCAGCCACAACAAAGAAGTAAAAGAACGATCCAAACGTAAGGCCCCTTGGATTACCAACAATCACATCAGCCAATTGAGTCATGTCCGTAGCATAAGGGAACCTTGGAGTCGATTGTTTGAACTTCCTACAATCTTAGCATGCAATCGCACTTTGATCAAGAGAGAGTGAAGTGATCGTTAGGCAACTTTACTCTGTGTTAGACGCTGTCATAAAAAACACTTCAACAAGTCTTTACATTGTCGAGTGTATATTTTGTCTGGGTTTAATACTTGTTGAGGTATACCCTTGAGGAATACCCTCCTGAGTTTAAGTTGAGCTCAAAGTGTTGGAGATATAACCCACTCTTGAAGAGTTAGCTTAGAGTCCTCCATAGTTTTGTAGATGAATTGACTTTTATCACTTTTTGACAACCCTGGCCTTGTGAGTGAAATCTTGTTTGAGGAAGTGGAGCAGTTATTTTGAGATCTAACATGATCAACCCTAGCCTTGTGAGTGAAATCATGTTCTAGGAAGTGAACCGGTGATTTTGAGACCTAACATGTCAAAATATGAACTTAATCACAACATTCATCTAAGTTGCGTCTAAAAAATTGTAGTCCTATGGAGCAGGCCTTCCTAGAATATCTCAATGGGTGTTGCTGAGAATTCTTGGGAGCTTTTATAAGTAGGGTCCCATGGATTTTGTAATAATGGGCAAACTTAAAAGTATAAGCTCCAAAGTTTGAAGAAGTTGGTGGTCTAATTATTATATTTTAGCAACAAGGAATGCTGGATCTACAATTATAGCTGAATCCATAGTTTGCAAACTCGGTGTTGCTGAGTACTCTATATTTTTTATTGTGCGAGTTTTTACAAGTTTAATTTGCGAGTTTTTACAAAGGCGTATAAAAATGCTGATTCAGGCAAAACATGTTTTCCACACTTCTTTTTGCTATAAAACCATGCATTCTCTTTACACCTCATACGGGTTCTTCAAAATCTGCCAGCCCTTTCTCATGGTTTAAGTTGCCAAATCAAAATTTTTGGGCTTGTTGAGTATTCTCTGAGTTTGAGTCTACGAACGATGGCTAAATCTACAATTATATAGCTAAATTTTATTAATTATTGGTTTAAATTTTATAAATTATAGATGAATAACATATGGCAGCAAAATTTTAAGTGGGTGAGATTACCTTACTAATGGCAAACCATAGTGGTTTGGTTTTTTGTGGGGGTCGAACGAATCATGGAAGGTGATTAGGGCATCAAGCGGGGCAACATGGGTTGGCTCCTCCGTTTGATGGACAAGATTGCCACTTACAACAACCTCGTTTTACTGTTTGGCGTCCATCGGACCGGGCTTGGGAGGATTCTCATGATAGAAGCCATGGGAAACCCCACTCTTGTCAACCAGAAAACATCACTCAACAGTAGCATTCAAATTCGAAATGGGGGTATGCCAAACTTTTCAAAGACACAGGGGAAAGATTCAAAAAGTTGGAAGGGAAGGTTTGGAAGCCAAAGGAGAAGGTGGGCTAGGTGAAGGCGGAGCAGGTTAAAATTCAAACCCATCCCAACAAGCTTCAAGCTTGTCTCATTAAAAAATGAAAACCCAAAATGGAGGGACTCGGTGAAAATCCTTAGAGACAAAGCCTTTTTCATGAAATGGGCTGGTGATTGACCAACTTTCTCTAGAGTTTGTAAATGGTGTGATGAGCAACAGGGAATTTTTCTTGAGTTGAAAACCCTACCCAATGGTTTTTTTCTTGTTATTTGTGAGAATGCTAATGAGAAGCAGTGGATTTTAAATAATGGACCGTTTTCAATGAGGGGCATGAGATTTTTCATCAAAGATTGGCCGCCTAAAATTAAATCCCTTGCAAACATCTATTGATGAAGTCCTTGTTTGGATTCGCCTATACAATTGGCCTCAAGAATATTCAGATTTAGCAACACTCAGAGCCATTGGGGAAAAAATGGGCAGATTTATCAAGGCTGATGAAGCTTTAGAATGCAAGGACTATAGTATGTATGCAAGGATTTGGATCTTTTGGAAACCTCATCCCCCTCTCTTAAAAGCCATTGAAATAAGGACCGATGAAGGCATGTGGTGGCAATAGATTGAGGTTGAAAATATTATTGAAAATTGCAATCTCTGTAAGGGTGTGGGTCATTTTGTTGAAGATTGTGTAAGGGACAAAAAAGGGAAAGAGCAGGTGAAAGATGCTTTAATTAATAAGATTGTGAACTTGGCGAGAGCAAATGAAGGGCTTCAACAATCAAAGCATTACACTGTCGAAGGTGAACCTTCCAATCTAGATTCTCAAGCTGAAGTCCCGTGTGTGGCAGAGCCTCATAATGAGGAGCTAGGTATTGGGTTTGTCCCGAATTCTATACAACAAAACCAAGATAAAGCATAGCATTTGGATCTTGTAGTAGATATCCCTTAGGTGGTAAATGGAAGTGGGGTTCCAGCCCCACAAGTGCATACATCCCCTGCATCTCGGGGACCAAACTAGGAAGTGGATGGGGGTTTGGAAAACAAGAAACTTGCTTTAGTACACATCTCTTTGATTATCCCCACGAATGTTGATATTGTTCTTGCAACAACAGATTGTAATGGCTCTAAAGAGAATATTCCTCATCTTGAGGGATTGGATAACCCTTTTGATGAGACCCAGATATTTCCGAGGTTGGTACCAGAGCCCTCCATTATGGAAGGTGACCATGGAGATCATATTCATGCTAAGGACATCCATGTCTCCTCGACTAAAGATATGGGTTTCACTTTCACTCAAGGTGCAACTAGCGGGATTCCCCTATCCTCCTCATCAGTTCCTTCTAAAGGCATTTCAGATTTCGTATTCTTAGAAGAAGAGGAAGATCTGGGTTTGGAGGCCAATGAAGACATTTTGTTTAAAAGAACCATTTGCCAAACCCTCTTCAATAGTGAGGCAGTCAAAACAAGGGAAAAGAAGAAGGGTTCGAAATCAATCAGGATGAAATTAGAGATGGTAGGTAGTGCCAAATGGCAAAGTAAGCTAAGATCTAGAAGGGCTTTCCCTTCCCAGAAAACAATGAAGTTGCTATTGAGGAATGTTAGGGGCTGTAATGCCCCTGACAAGAGACATCTACAACCCTTGACAAGAGACGTTTGATCAAGTGGGGTTTTGATCAGATGAGGTCATATGTGGTTTTTTTACAAGAAACAAAGCTATCTAGTGAGGAAGCTCATATTTTACTTCAAAAATGGAAATTTTGGCATGGTGTCTTTGTTGCTTCGTATGGAGCTTCTAGGGGGATTGGAATTGTTTGGAATCCATTTTGAGTTTTAGTGGATGTGCTATTAAAGGAGAAATATTGGCAGCTTGTAAGCATTTCTGCGGATGTCCACAATGGAGTGTTGTTACTCACTCCTAAATGTTTATGGTCCTATAGGCACGTGTCAAAAGAGGGTAGTGTGTAATCAGATCTCAAAGGTGCTGGAAAACTTTGAATTGGAATTAATTATCATTGGGGGTGACTTTAATGCAACCCTAGATTTAAGAGACAAGAAAGGAAGTTATGGAAGGATTGGAGCAGTGCAGATGGACTTCCAAGAATTTGTCATAAACAATGGTTGGATGGAAGTAAATCTAAATAATGGTGCATATACTTGGACTAATTGGAGATATGGGTTCTCACATATTGCAGAGAAACTAGATAGGTTTTTCTTGGGAGGCAAATGGGCTGATTTCCCCATGGTGTTTGAAGCTTCCATCTTTCCTCTCTCGGGCTTCAACCATTTTCCGATTTCCCATTTAATTCAAAAGGACACTGTTCTTGTTAGAAGTCCCTTTAATTTCGAGAAAATGTGGATGCAGGCTAAAGGATTCAAAGACCTCATTGCAGATTGGTGGAAGAATATGCCAACTATTGAAGGTACAAAGGCTTTTGTATTTTTTGAAAGATTGCAACACCTCAAAACTAATTTGAAAGTGTGGAATCGATTACACTTTAATAATAAATTTGTTGAAAAAGACAATATCGAAAAGGAATTGGCTGCCCTTAATGAAAAGATGATTAGGAATGGAATGACTGAGGTGGAATTCTTAGAAGAGAAGGCTCTTCACTCTAAATATTCAAAGGTGTTGGCTAGGGAAGAAGTATACTGGCGGCAAAAGTCTAGGGAATGTTGGCTTCGGGAAGGGGATCATAATTCAAAGTTCTTTCACAACTCAGTGAATGCAAGAAAATCTCGAAACAAGATTGTTGAAATTAAAAATGCTGAAGGTCAGCTACTGACTGAGATGGGTGATATTAATAGAGAAGCGGTGTGTTTCTTCTCTTCTCTTCTCTCCTCGGATAAAGAAGAAACTCAAAGATGACACCTTAAATGTGATACCTTGCCTCATCTCCCCCTGGTAAAACACTATGCTTTATGCTCCTGTTCAATTGGAAGAGGTTAAAACAACTCTCTTTTCTATGGAAGGTGACCAAGCTCCTATCTTTGATGGGTTCCGACTCTCTTTTTTCAGAAACTCTGGGATATTTTTAAGAAGACTTATGGGGTGTGGTTGATTAGTCAAAATCAAAATTATATATGTTTAGAGACTTAAATAATACTCTGATTGCTCTTATCTCGAAGAAAGAAAATTCTGTCCTTTGGAGACTTTCGACCAATCTCTTTATGTAACACTGTCTATAAAATCATTTCCAAAGTAATGGCAAACAGATTGAAGAAAATTTTGGGTTTCATCATCTTAGAAGGAAAAAGGCGTATTTGCACGAAACCGTTCTATAGTTGAAGGTATTATCATTGCACATGAGGCTGCACACTCTATTAGAAAAGCAAAAGCAAATCGGATGTTTATGTAACTGGACATAAGTAAGGCATATGACCATGTAGACCGATCCTTTCTTCTAAAAGTTATGGAATGCTTGGATTTTTGCCAGGAATGGATAGCATGGGTGAGATGTTGTATCAACACTCCTAGGTTTTTTGTTTTAGTAAATGGAAGCCCTCAAAGCTTCTTTTTGGCTTCTCAGGGTCTGCGACAAGGGGATCCCCTTTCACATTCCTTTTTATCATTATGGCAGAAGTGTTGGGAGGCTAATTTTCAAAAAACGGGAAGAGGGTCTGTGGAAAGGGGTAAAAGACTGCAGAAGGTTTGGATGCTACAACCCACCTCCAATTCACTGATGACACTATGTTGATGGTCTACTTCTTGCGAAGCCCGCTGTATTAAGGCAATGATTGACGAGTTTAGTAAGGTGTCTGATCAGTTAATAAAATGGACGAAATCGGAGATATTCTTCTTTAAACACTAGACTGGATAAGTAGAGAGGCATAGCCAAGATTCTAGGCATTAAAACTGGAAGACTTTCGGGAAAATTCCTAGGCATCCCACTATTTTGCGGTGCAAATCATTCAAGTCTATGGCAAAGAGTAGTGGACCGCTGTCTAAACAAATTGTAAGGTTGGAAAAATAAATGGCTCACTTCTGCAGGCCGTCTAGTAATGTTGAAGTCTGTCATTTCTACCATACCTCTGTTTTCAATGACATGTTTAAAGATTCCTCCCAAAATCATAAAAATCATTGAACAAAAGATGCAAAAATTCTTCTGGAATGGTAACCAAGAGGTAGATAAAATCCCTCTTTTGGCTTGGGAAATTTTTTTCTAGCCCAAGTGTGCTGGGAGCAGGTCTTAGAAATTGGGGTCTTATGAATGAGGCAATGGGAGCCAAACTTGTGTGGAGCATGTACATTAATCCAAAAAAAAGGGTACAAATTCTCAAAGCCAAATATCTTGATAACCAGTCCAATGAAAGAATTTTAACTATTGAAAATCCCCCCAAGGGATCGACAGTATGGAACTTTCTCTTGTCTTGTCGACCGGTCATCAGTAACCATCTCACATGGCAATTAGGCAATGGCAAAACGGAAAGTTTCTGGAGGGACTCTTGGGATGGTTACCCAACTCTTATGGAAAATCCTAGTTTTCAAGAAGTCATACATATTGCAGAGAGAAGTTGGGGCACTAAAGTTGCTGATTATGTGGTGGAACATTGGGAGAATGGCTGTAAGGAAAGCCGATGGAAGTCTGTTAATGACTTGAACTTGACAGTAGAGCAGGCTGATATTATTAAAAAAGAATTCTTAGACAGGAATCCGCCCTTCTCTAACAACCCGGATGCAATCATTTGGTGTGGTTCCAAAGAAGGAAAATACTCAATAAATATTGGTTACAAGTTTCTGGAATCAGCGACAGTTGACTATGATTGGCCATTGCATATGTTGGAATAATGCCAATTTGCCAAAAGCTGGCACCTTTTGCTTGGCTGGCATTGATAGGTCACATTTTAACAGGGGCAAGGCCAAAAAATATAGGTTTCTTTTGCCCGTTCAAACATCCTTTATGTAACAAGAGTGAAGAAACCCTGGACCGTCTTTTGGTACAGTTCAAGTTTGCAAATCACTGCTGGAGATACGTTACTCAGTAATTAGATTGGTAGTCCCATTTCTTGTCCTCTCTGAAGGGGTTATTTTTGAGTTGGTTTCAAGTTCAGAAAAAATCTTCCTTTTCAAGCATTTGGTAGATTTTCTTGGTCACCATTATATGGGAAATTTGGAAAGAGAGGAACTGGAGAATTTTTCAAGAGAAGGCTGAAACGTTGTCACGGATGGAGGTTCGGATAGAAAATGCAATTTATGAATTAGTCAGCACTGCAGCTTCATATGTCAATCCTATTTATACTCCTTTAAGTCAGTAGGATAGTTTCATCCAAGCTAGATGGCCTTTGATTAAGTTTCGGCCTATTAATGGGCCTTCCTGGTTGATGCAGCGGATCCTCGTAAGAAGATGGATGCTTGGCAGAAGTCAAAAGAGGGATGGATTAAAATTAATTTTAATGGGGCCTTGAAAGGCAACCTGGGCCCCTCGGGTGCTGGGTTTGTGGCTCAAGATTGTAACTGAGACATTGTAGCATTTGGAGCCAAAAACCTCAGAGAAGGGATGAACAATGAAGCTGAAGTTCAAGTAGCTTCCCATGTGGCTAAGATGGCGATAGGACTCTCATTTCCAAAACTTCACCTTGAAGGAGACTCACTGATTATAATTAATGCTATAAAAACGGAGAGGTGGCTGTGTGGAGATTAAATAAATACATCAATTACATTAGGAATGAGTTGGCGAAGTTGGAAGATTTTAAAATAACCCACACAAGGCGGGAGGGGAATGTATTGGCAGATACACTTTCTAAATGGGCTGTTAAATTGAACGATGATCACACGAATGTAATTTGGGAAGATTTTCGGTGCATAAACTTCAATGAGGAATTAAATGTGGTAGGGATATTGTATGCCGTCAAACACCATGAGCATTAATGAGACTTAATGCTCTTTGCATTCGCATGATGGCCTCAAGTGTAGTGTTTAAAAGTTGGCAAGGTTTAATTTCATTTATTCAAAGTGGTGTTTGGTGAGAACGAATAGAGGAAAAGCAGAGATTATTGAAAATATCAGAGATGGAGGCTACCCTTCTCACTTGCAAACAACAACTGGCACTCTTGAGAACAATTTGGGAGGAACGTCTTAGAAATTTCTTCAAGATTGAAGATCCCAAATTTCTGCAAATGGTTGATGACTTGCTGGGAGATGCATATATAAAGTTGGAATTTAAATATAGGACAAACATGGATATTGCATCAATTTTATTTGCTTGGTGCCTGGAACTTGGCTCCAAGGAGTACACCCAGTGGGTTATGACGGAATGTGTCCGTGACGAATGGAAATACGGGATGGAATCATTCATGGCGATGGCACAAAGTGTGGTAAATGGATGCAAGTGGTCGAATTTGAACCTCCTGTGTGACCCTTTCTATTGTGGACTGCAGATGGCAACAAAGAAGAGTGTTGTGCGGAGGCTCAGGTGGGATGGGAATACATTAACAAGTACCTTCGTGATAGAGAATGGGTTGAGCAGGTGTTTGGGTCTAATGCGGAGCAGAAATCTAAAAAACTGAAGTTCAAGAAAGGGGCTTACTGGCTCAGTATGCCACGGCCAGAGGCGAAGAAGCCTTAGTTTTGTCTAGGTATGGTGGCAGTTGGTTCCTTTTTGCTCAATCATAGTATGTGATCAGTCTGTATGTAGTCTCTGTTTCTAGGGTTGTTTATGTAGTTCATATGCAGAATTATTGATAGCTAGAGTTTGGTCTTCTGCGTAGTTATTTTGTTAAACTCAAGTCATTAATATTATATTTGTATATGGTTGAATGGTGGTGTAGCCGAACTTTGAAGTGGTTGAGTGTTTTTTGGTCTGGAAGTCTCTGTTAATATCAGTGGTCGAAAGCCACAAACTATTTTCAGAATTTTGTAATATTTTAATTATTAATATAGTATAAACTTATTACCGATTAAAAAAAAAAAATTAAGTGGGTGGGGGAAACTTCTGGCTCTCCTTCAAAGACACCCCTGTTAAATCTGAAGTAGGGGTTCCTATTTTCTTGCACAAGATCATTCTTTTCATAAGACCCCCCCCTGCTCAACAAAAATAATTCTTGTAACACTTGATGGACCCCTTACTAGGAGAGTCATATAGGCTTGTACAAAAATTGATTAGTCCATACTTCTATTGTCAATTACAATAATGAATATCAATATATTGAAGGTGAACAAAAAGAATTATAAATGAAGAATTTAGTGTAACTCCATGAAATGCAAAAACATAATTGTTCTGATCATTGTATATTGTATTTTCCATTCACCGTTGTAAGTGACTGATACTAACTTTTGCTGAAACTGAGAACCAGAGCTTAAATAATGGAAAAACAAAAAATTGTAGCGTTAAAAACTGGAAGAATTTCTTTGAGATACAGATATCCAAATAGACCTTTTTACATAATCTTGAAAGTTGATACATTTAACTCTTGCCCTGTTGTTAATATACAAGTGTGCCCCCATCAAACTGAGAAAGATATTACAAGAATAAGCTGCAAGCTGTTTTGAGAATAATGGACACTTAAAAAACCAAAATTCAAAAGTAGAGGACCTCATCCCTGATCCTGTATGCTTATCTCACCTATTGGTGTCCCTATCTTGATCAGTAAATTCGCCTGCCTTATTTAGAAATGGTGTCCCGGCACCCCAACACATTGGTGACTTCTCACATGGTGCATTATAAATATTACCAAGATAGTGTAAGCAAATGAATTTGAAGGCAATTCATTGTTTGATGTTCCAAATGGTAATGAAATTATAAACTTAACAAAATCTGGAATAGCTTTCAAGTTTTTTGTCCATGATTGTAAAAAATTAATAAACATGTATATCATATTCATAACTCATGTTTGCTGGATCATAAATAATTGATAAGTATTTGGCTAGTCTTTTCCATTCATTGTGATGGCAAGAAAATGTACAAAGCTGCTGTAATGATATAAACTGTCTTTTTTACATAATCAAATTTATGTTACTCCTTGCAACGACTTGTGATAGGCTGTTTGTCTATCAACAGTAAGCAGAAACAATGCTCAACTTTATGGAAACCAAAATAAAAAATGTAAACCAATGCCTCATCGTTTCTGGAAA